>NC_133770.1:53498480-53798480 GCF_003597395.2 Chelonoidis abingdonii | reverse complement strand
TTTACTGTTTTCCTTTGAGCCAACCTGATAAAAGAAAATATGCTTCCTAGTTATATATGCATTTGTGAACAAATCAAATGTACTGCATTCCTCTACTTGTGGCAGACATGTGCTAGGAGTTCTTATGGACACAGAAAGTGGGATTGTTTATGTTAGACAAAATTTTGCTGCATAAGAGATGATTTCTCAAGAAACAAGGCCTTTCATATCTGCATGGCTTTCTGACCCAGTTTTCACAAAAGATTGTCATATAGAAAACACCTGCAATGGTATGCTATCAAAAGAGCCATCCAGCCAGCCGATTTCATGTACATGTGGATTCAGAAGTTAGTCAAGGTCTGCTATTGTCAGTGATCATTAGAAAACCTACTTCATGTCAATGTAGTTCTTGTTCCTCAACTAGGGGATAGAAACTGACTGGACATAGGTCTCTTTGAACAAGAACACAGGAGCCAAAGGCCATAAGGAAGCCAAATAGCATCACCCACCTTAACAGAGTGACACTGACAAATACTGTAAGGGCTTGAACTGTATGTGATGCAAGGACAGGAAAAGTACATGGTTGACAGCATCACAAAATCATGGGAGCTTGTCAGGTACCTTTACAGAGAAAAAGAAAATGTCAGAGACTTGCCCTCAGGGTCACCAAAACAAGTCCTTCCTGAGACACTTGTGATTTCAGGATACTTTCTAATGATTTAGCCTATGGTATGTTTTCATCTTCAAAAGCTATCAATATATTTTTTATCCCTAGAGTACACTATAGCAAATGTCAAAGACGTTTAAGTTAATATATATAAAGCAGTGTATAATTCACACTATAGGTGATACATTATATAATATACAGTTGTAGGACTGGATTCTCCAGTCTGCAAAGCTCACATGAATGGAGCAAAGCAGCCAAAGAGTGACCCAAGAAAATTTACCTTGTATAGGGGGATTCTCCTCTGACATAAATCTGGCAGAGGCAGCTCCACTGCCTGTTGAGCTAGATCCACCATCTGAATCTGCCACCTCCTTTGCCAGAACCCAGCTTAAGGGGAAGGCAGGGCACATGTTGGGATGTGGGGTTGATTTTATCAGAGGAAGGGAGGGGAGGAACTGTGGCAGAGTGAGATTCCATTACACCTAATTCTCTGTTTCTATAAAGTCCTGTGGTTGTGGATTTAACTTACAAGGCTGAATAGGAAACTGCAATTGGCTGCCCGATAGCTCTGACTGGGTGCAGTGGAGAATCAAACCCATATTATAATTCAAATTTTCAGTGTCAGTCAAGGGCTGTTGTGACAATGAAAAGGCACAGGCATAGGGATTGTTTGCCAAACTGAGAATAAATACCATCATTTTCATTGATCTCTCTCAGGTCACCCAAGCTAGATTGAGCTACTGTTACTAGTCCACATCTTGGCTTTAGTTCCTAAAGATCCCTATTTAAAAATTAATACAACTCTCAATTGCCAGCTCAGGTACCTCAAAGATGCTTAACATTCATTGTGCAACAACAGTATCTTATAAATGTGCCAAACATAAATTTGTGTATTACTCTACAAAGAAACAGAGCTCCTTAGAGTAAGGAGGATTAGACAGATCCCATTCCAGCATCTCAAAAATTGTCCTAATCAGCTATCTGAAGATTCATCCAGGTGTGGCAATCCCCAGACAGCACGGAGCTTTCATAGCCTCTAAGATACCCACTCCTGAGATCTTAGCATAAGGTGCGTACTGTGACAAGCAAGCATAGCCAGAGCATTGCTTTGCTCTGTCAATTTCTGGCTGGTGTAATGTCCCCTTCAGGGTTGTTACCCTCAGACTACTCTAATGTATGCCTCAGGCTGACTTGGCCCCCATCAGAACTGAAGAGGGTTCAGAGAAGAGCCTGGAGAATAATTAAAGGATTAGAAAACATGTCTTACAGTGATAGACACAGGGAGCTCAATCTATTTAGCTTAACAAAGAGAAGGTTAAGGATGACTCCATCATAATCTATAAAGCACCTGCAGGGGGAACAGATATTTAATAGTGGGCTCTTCAATCTAGCAGAGAAAGATATAACACTATGCAACAGCTGGAAATTGAAGGTAGACAAATTTAGACTGGAAATGCATAAATATTTACAGGTGAGAGTGATTAATATTGGAACAACTTACAGTCACAGTGGAGTCTACATCATTGACAATTTTTCAGTCAAGATTGGATGTTTTTCTAAAACATACGCTCTAGGAACTATTTTGGTGGTGCTCCATGTCCTGTGTTACCCAGGAAGTCAGACAACTAGATGATCACAGTGGTTCCTTCTGGCCTTGGAACATCAAAGGTGAAATGCAGCTACTTTCTCCCTATCCTTCCCCAGTCCTGCACCAAGTAGAGCTCAGCTGGACCCCCAGGCTGATCCTGATACTTTTAATACAATCAAACATTCACTGAATTTTCCAGCTTTAGGGTTTCTTTCAGTTCTTTTCCTAGGGCCAAATTCTGGCCTTTTTTATATTCCCATACAACCCCACTGAAGCTTTATATTCTCATACAACCCCTTTTTTATATTCCCATACAACCTCACAATTGTAAAGTCTGAAGATTTAGGCCATTTGAGTTTAAAAACACAGCTACTACAGCATGGGGAAGGAGAGTGCTTTAAATCATACTCTGCTTTATGAAGAGTTTATAATATTCAGCTCTCAGGTGAACTTTTTGTCCATAAACTCCACATGTTAGACAATCTATTTACAATTAGAGTGGACAAAACACTATAAAATATATTGTATAAAAATATACTGTAGAATCAGGGTGAAATCCTTGCCCCATTGAATTCAATAGCAAAACTCCCATTGATTTCAATGGGCCCAGATTTCACCCAACGTGCTGACTCCCCGTCCAATGCAATTCTCTTACTATAATACCTTAGATTATTAAAATGAAAACTACGTTGAAAACTAATTGGATTTTGCCTTTTACTCTGTTTATCTGTTTCCTACCTTTTCTACTTATACTTTGGTTTTGCTAAATTTCTAGTAAGCTTCACAGTCTGATTCTGATGCTCTGACAAAATACTGTTGTGCTTTGTTCACAGCCTTGCAAAGGAATATTTTAAATGACCAAAACATTTTTTTCATTGAAAGTCATAGAAACCATTAAAATGATCCTATCATTAATTAGTTTTGGACAATTTTGGACCTAAATGATACTGACAATGTCCTTTGAACAAACAGTCATTCTCATTTCCAGTGCATGTTATTGTATTATGCAGTTGGCCACACTATAGCAATTGTTGCCTACAAGGTGACCAAAATAGTCAATTAACTTCTGTCTAATCCCAAAAGAGGGCATTTATTTTGGAACAAGGTTGAACTATTTACTGTAATCATATAATGGCAAAGCTTACATGGCCACACAGGGCCATGCCCAAAGGGAATTACATTCTCCTGGATCCTTGCTCTTTGAATACATAATGTTTTTTCACACAATACAGCAAATTACTAATGGTCCTGCACAGTCCCAAGGAATGCGAACTTAGAAATGGAAACTGTTAGTTTAGTGACTGCTAGACGCTTTTTTATTTGAGGAATTTACCTAAGACAAGGTACTGAGAGATCAGGTAGTAGCGGTCTGGTCTCTGCAGACAAAGTGTTTTACTGTTCAGTAGTTCTGCCAGCAGAATTGCAAAGGGTTATCAATAAAATATTCCCTCCTTTATGCTCTGTTGATGGGCCCTTCTTTTTGTTTTGGGATCCAGTACCTGCCCTGAAATACAGGAGCTAAATCAAGTCAAGGGGCGCCTCAGCTTATGTGTCAAAGGGCAGAACTGGGCCCTTTATTTGGAATTGTTTTGTATTCCTTCGGGTGGCAGGAAATTGCTTAAAAGGAATGGATCAAGTCACACGCAAGGTGGCAGGCTACTGTACCACCCCTTGTTTTCAGGATTAACAAAGACTTCCTAGATTCCATCTCTGTTTAAAATGAATCCTGCCATGTCATTGCAGCCTCCTGCTGTGGTGCCATTGGTGTGACC
The DNA here is from genome assembly GCF_003597395.2 of Chelonoidis abingdonii. Classification (NCBI taxonomy): domain Eukaryota; kingdom Metazoa; phylum Chordata; order Testudines; family Testudinidae; genus Chelonoidis; species Chelonoidis abingdonii. The sequence continues at coordinate 53,794,474 of NC_133770.1, read as the reverse complement.
TATGGAGAGAGCACCATGATGATGGAGCCTAGAGACAGCAAGACTAAGTATTCATCTGAAGGAGATCAGTGGGGGGAAAAAATCAAAGATATGAGACCAGATCACAAAAAGCAGTGTGAAAAGGAGCCGAGTTCAAGAAATAGGTAATTATTAATCAAATTATAGATCAAGCCCAATAACCACATATTTCCTTGAGCTTGCACTCAGGGGCCCTTTTGTAAGACATTCACAGAGGAAGATCAATAACTCTCTGGAGGTAAGTGGCATAAATAGTCTCAACATATACACCACAGGAGCTTTACTGTGTGTTGTATACAGTAATTGCGTTTTATAGATGGCTGTGGAAAGCTTAATGTCCTCATTGATTTTGATCATAGACTAAAAGGAGGCAAGAAGAAAAGAACAGCACTTTATATGAAGAAGTCAGTCAGCTGAAGCTGCAAAAAAAATGGAAATTTGGCGTAGTGAAGGTGATCAATTCATGTTTCTTGGAAAATGAATGCAGATATTTGAGTGCCTTCATTAGGAACTGGTAGCAAAACTTGAAAGGTACCATGAAAATCTCTGTTCACCTAATAGTCAGCGGTGGTACATATCAGTAGGATTTAAGACTATAGAAAGTCTCCTAAATTATGGCACTTTTAAGACTTCTCATATGATCTGAATGGCTTATGAACCAAGGTTACTGAATGTTTGTGTTTTTATTACTGAATTTAAGGTGTCCACTTTCACATTTCAATTGAGATTTTTAATATAACCTAAGATTATCAATATGGCTAACATTTGGAACTTTCAACAGCATAGTTTTCAAGCAGTACTCTTTTGATTCCTTCTTTTTTCCATGCCCTTCACAGCAAGCAATTCAAAACGGATGTTAATGCAGCATAACAACTCTTTACCCTTTTTCAAGGCCAATTTTGCAATATGGGCAAAATGATTGGAAATGTAGTCCTGAAAAAGCTTAAACCATCTGTCAGGGACTCAGTTAAGAAGATACACACTGTCTCCCAGCCAAAGATGTGGATAAATTATGCCTGGCTGGAAATATCCAAGGCATGTGGGTTACCGTTCAAGCTTATTAGGATGAATTACAAATTTTTTTATTGTTCATTACCCTAGTAAGATAATCTTTTCAAATTATAATAAGCAGTAAGCCATGCAGATTGGAAACAAAGCAAGTGGTCAACACTGGTAAAAATGTTTTTAAAAGTTCTGTATCCTGTCACATCAAAACAAGATTATGCAAACGTATGTGTGTGTGCACACGGATATTTTTATAGAAAAGAACAATACGTAGCACATCTATAGATTCACTTTATAAAGAATAATATTGTAGATGTGTAATTATCAGCTGTGAATATAATCAACCAATATTTTTTCATTAAATATATTCACTTAACAGTTAAAGAACAAGTAGTTTTGATTACATGTTTTTTACTTCTTACATCCTTAAATCTTTTTCTTATTATCAAACTATTGACATTTTTGTTGAGAACTCTGGATTTTTACAGTCCTTAACCAGGGATTTTCAAAGTGCTCTGTAACCACTGGCCACCGAAATACTCCCCAAACATTCTAGAAGATTTGTATTGTAAATACAATGGATTTTTTTTTTCTGAGCAAGGTAGAAAACAGTCAGACCAGGCTTCTTATTTTTCCATTCTAACAGTTATGAGCCTGATTCTTTTTTTAAACCCTGTGAATGTGATTGCACATTCTGTACATAATTTACATGTCAAGTTATCGTGATTATGTACCCAGTCATGATGATTTTGTGCATAAATGGCTATAACTGGTGGTCAACAGTTAAAGCCATAACTGGTCGTTTGCACCTGCAGTTATTTAATAATCATGATAATAGCTCAGGGACAGTTTTTAAAATCAGCCTCTAGCTGCTTCGAGAAGAGTGTGTTACTGCTAACTGGACCTGGGAGGCAAACAGTGTCCCACCACTAGGGGTGTGCATCCTAGATCAGCAGGAACCTAAATACCTTAGTATTTGTATTTATGTTTATGATTTTCATAGACTTTTGTCCCATTGAGCCATTTGTGAAGCCAAAATAATCTGATATCTGATCTCTCTCAGTATTTTACCATCCAAGAATAAAAGATTATGATAAGACCAGCTCTTGGCACCAGGATTCATCAAATAGCAGCTGAAAACAACACACAAGCAAAGAGAAATACATGAAACACTAATACAAATGTTAGAACTTACACACATCTTCCTCCTTATCCTCCTTAATCTTCTTACTATCAATTTTGGAATAACTGAAGGCAAGGGGGAAACATGGCTCTTCCATGGGGCAAGAAATGCAGCATGAAGGCTGTGTGTGACCTCTAATGTTCCTTGTAATGGTGATGGGAGCTTTAGAGACTAAATGCAAGATGTAAAAGAAGCATGCATACAAATTCTACAGTGGATTCTTCACAGTAACCCAGTACAATTATGGGATTGTATAGGTTCATTTAAATAAAAATGCAAAGATTGCCTCTTCCCACAAGCTCTCATCCAGCCAAATTCCCCCATCCCACCCCACTACTTCTGCATAGACAAATCCTCCTAAATGTTCTTTTTTGAATTTTTCGCTGGATAATGAAAGTGATGCCCAATCCATTAATACAGCAAGAAACAAACAAACAAAAAACAAAGCGGCAGCTGGCACATTAGGTGCTGTTTAGGTGCCAGCACTGAGGTCTGCACCAAACAAGATTATGTTTTTGTTTGTTTGGCTGGTTATATTCAATGGAAAATGAACAGCACACAAGAATCTAACAGTTATCAGAGGAGTTTTCTATAGATTCCATATGATTTTTCTGCAAAATCTAACCTCAGCTGCTCTTTCCTCATTTAGGTCAAAAATTTTAATATCTGCCTCCACTTTTGCGCTTGCAAAGCGTGGATGCAGTTTTGCACACACTATTACTGGTTTGATTGCTCACACAAAGCAAGCACTTGCTATTTAGAGAGAATTGGGCCCACTGGCAATGTGGATTTGAACTTTTGACCTAAATATTGGAAAAGAACATAACTTTGCCCTTGTACAATGTGAGAGAGGGATTGCAAGCAGAACAACAGAGAAACCCAGGTGAAATGTGGCTACTTGAGCTGATTTTGTCTGAGCAATTTTGTTTATTTCAGAAGGTTACTGTGCTATAACTGCAAACTCCTTCCCCCTCCATAGGTTCATCCTCATATGGCTGAGCCATCACTAATCACAAAGGGCTCATTTGTCACCACCATTGCTCAACTGGGCAAGGAAGTAAAGGGAAGTAAGACCCCACAACCACCTTTAGTCTCTTGCTCAGATTGTGATTCTAGCCATGGGAGGGAGAGCAGAGGCTACTTGCCCAAGGAATTGGGCAGCAGGAGGTGGAGAGTGGGAGATGCCCTGATTCCATCCCCACCCTATTCACTGGTCAGAGTAATTGGCCAAGTGCATGGGGACAGTAAGCTGTCCCACATAAAGGAATAAAGTAACTTCATCCCTTCCCAGAGCAAGTGGGGAATTGGGGGGGGATTGTGAATCTGAGTCACAATTTGCACTGCCCCAGGAGCAGACCAGAGAACTTCTTCATGCTGTCCCTTATTCCGGGCAAACACTAAAGCCACAAACTAGCCCAGAGTGGGTCTGCTTCTTTCCTGTCTCCACTGAGAATCAGAATAGCATGTTCTCTAGGTGATCATCAGTAAAAGTTGGGAAGGATGATAAAATACCCGCTAAAGAGTGGCTGTGCAGATCGGACAGGAGATTTGTGCTCACGATCAGTCACCTCACTTCTATTGTCTATTGGGCAGCACAGGCCTCATTTACACCAAGCAAAGGTTTGACTTGCACCAATAGAAATACAAAATGTTTTTAAGCATATACAGCTGCTACATCAACAGTTTTGCTTTATGTCCAAAATCTCTCTCACAGTTCCAGTACGCTCTGTTAAGTATTGTATACAGTGAAGTATTCAAGCGTCTAGCAATAAACTATCTAGCTATCTACATAACACAAAGGAAAAGCAGTCTAAAACTCAGAACTTCACCTCCAGTAGTGACAAACTGAAAGATCAACTGAAACAGCAGTAACATGGATCCATCTAGAGACTAATTGTTAGAGGATGAAAAAGAAGCCAATTTTGATTTAGTCTTGAATTTAGATTGCAGCATTTAAATGTTGACTTCTCTGCAAGCTGATGTTTTAAAGTTCAAAATAAACCTTGAATGCAATGTAAATGAGCTCATCATCTCACCTCTGATCTTTATGTGTTTAATTTCTTGATGACCTGTTTTATTTTTTTTCCTCCCCCATAAGAGCAAGAAATAGTTCAGAGGCAGATGAATACTTTTACATTTGTTTTATCTCTACTACACAGATCAAATCACTGCTCAAACTGAATAAATGCTACCTAAATGAATTCCAGAGAGAGACAAAAGGTTTACTACTCAGTACAGCTCAAGGAAACCAGATGTTAATAATACTTCATGGCTTGTAAAAATAAAACAGCCCTTGATAATGTATTGGGTTGATGTTAATAAGAGTAAACATCTGTATAATTTAAATGATGATATTTTCTCAATTCATGCATTTTAACAATGACAAAAATAAAAAGTTAAAATGAAATAACCTTTTGGTTTAATCTGTATAGCTTTTTGAGTAATATTCTGCTCATTTTAGACATTGACTGATGAGAACCCTAGTTAGTCTGGAACTTCAGAAATCTCCATCAATGTCAATGAATCAGCCTACCGTATCTCATTAAGTTTTGGTCACAGTACACGTCTGCCTCATCGTTGTATAATGATTTACAAATGGAACTTTACTACCCAAAGCACTTATGTGCAGTTTTTGTCAGTAATTGAATTGCAAAGAAGATAAAAGAAGCTGACCATGAAACATCAAAAATACTGAAGTGGCAACCATGCTGGCAACACCTAATATGAGGATACAAATTGCAAATGCTACACAAATCACCACCAAAAAGAGGCTTTAATTTCCAGGACTGATTGGAAAAAAACTTGCTCTCTAAAGTGTACAAATCCTAGTGAATCATTTTTGCAGATACAATATATAAGTTGCAAGTTCACACAATAGATGGGTAGATTAAATAACGATCTACAATAGCTTCTGGGAGCTGTGGTTTGCAGCAATTGTTAGCTACTATTCACTGAAATCTAAAGAGTGTACAAGCCACTCAGATTCATTGCCCAACTCCTTGACACTCAAGTGTCAGAAACATTCTCTGAGTCCAATAGGCAGGCATTAAATACTATCATTTATAAGTGCCTTGGGAGAAAGGAAATTAGATATATAAAGGGAAGCACAGAAAATACATATTCATATACAATGTTTTAGATAATTAGGAACAAAGAAGACTCTATAAGCAATAGTCTATCTGTCATTTGTTTGGAGACACTTGGAATTGCTTAGCCCACAATTTGCAGATCTAGATCAGATTATGGTGAGCCCGAATGAAGCCACGTATTAAGGAGGAAAAGACTCCCTGCAGTTGCATAGCAATTTTAAGGCAACCCAGACCTTAGCTCCAGGAGTTTGGAGAGAGCTCAGGGTCTGTGTGCCAGATGGTACCTAGAAGCAAGTAACTGGTCAGGGAGTGGGCAGAATCATGCCTTTGCCCCACCAGCACCAGCTAACTGGCCATCTGAGTATGCTGGACCCCTAAGGATGAAGCAACATCCCTCCTCCTCCCCTCCCCCTGCTGTGTTGGACTCAGTAAAGAGGTGGATTGCCAGGGAGCCAGTTATAGCTCCCTGTGCCCTGGTGCCATTAGAGCAGCCTAGTCGTGACAGTATTACCGAACCAGCTTTGGTGGAGTTATGCATGGGATTAATTTCCCTCTCTCTATTTTGGGTTCCTGGCATGTATTTGTTTTATAATGTTTTATAATATGTGTCTGTCTATGTAATATATGTATTTATAACTAGAAAATGCGGCCGAACACATAGTCTAGAGACTCAAACTAGTGTTCATGTAGCTCATTTGAAATGCTAGTATTTCATGCCTGGCTGACCAAAATGCTGACGATAGTGAATGAGGTACCCCATTAAAAAGCTGATGCTGGAGCTAAAATGTGATGCTTTTGAAAGCTGTTATCTGGCATTTCTGATGGTCCGCGTTATACATCATTTGTGATTCGTTGTATCTTAATGGACATAACTTTTACCCCAGGAAACTCAGCTAGATCAATGGCTTACATCGTAAGGGATGAGTTTTGGGGTCCCGCCATAGTTCCACATTAATACTTCTTCCCATCCCAATACAGCCGTGCAATGTGGCATGATTCACAACCTCTGCACAAGGAGACTCAGCCTTGCAATAGCAGGGGGTGTTGCAAAAGTGTGAGGAAGTGTACCCAGCATTTTTCTTTAAGGATGGCTCCAAACAGCCGTGTAAGTTTCTCACGATCATGAGGACATAATTAAAATGAGAAAAAGGAAGTGAAAGAAACAAAGTCTGAGCCCCATGACAACGCCATAGCTAAAATATATGAGAATGCATTTACTTTTTAATGGGATCTCTGTCATCAATCTGAACTGTGGATATGTGATCCAGAATAGTCACCACATGCCTACATGAATTGGCTAATGAGATGTCCGTTAACTGCTGGGTCCCTCAATTAATCACGTAGCTGAATACTGAGGTAACAAAAGATAGTTCTATTAGCTAAAATGTTCAAATCCAAATAGACACTTTCACTGGAGACTGAAACCAGAGTTCATGGTGGGGTAGCCTTCAAACAAAGCTCCCTTAGACCTCCAAACATCTGCTAAATTATTTTTATTATCCTGCTACACCTTAGGAGTAACACACCATGACTTTTGACTTTCAAAGTAAATCACACCCACGGCAAAGAAAGGAAAATTAGTCTTGTGGCTCCAGTGTAGGTTGCAGAGCTGAGTCCTAGTCCTGGGTCTGTCATTGATTTCCTGTTTGACTTTGGCCATGACATTGAGCCTCTCTGCCTCAGTTTCCACATCTGCAAAACAGAGATCATCTCTATTTCACAGAAGTGAACTGTATCCTTCGGCAGAGGACTTTAATGGGTTGTAATGGGCCTTGTGCTTCTCTACAGGCATATCATTCACTCTGAGGCTTTCAGAGTGTGTTGGGATCCTTGGAAAGAAAGTGCCATAGCTGTGTAAATTAGAAAGAGCATGTTGTGCCAAAAGAGTGGAATTTTGCCTTACTCTTTGGAAAAGCACAAGCTGTTATTTTGAATCCGACGTCATTTAAGACTGACTTGCAAGCCTCTTAAGTGAGTGTCTAAGAAATGTGTTCATTTACAAGTTAAACCATGAGAAAGAAATGGAGGGGAAAGGGAGAGTGATGTGCGGGCAGGGAGAGAAAGTAGAGAGCAATTTTTTTTTTAAAGTCAGAGCATTCCTGTCGACATGCCACTTACAACCTGTGGGGGGGGGGGGGAAGGCATAACCCATGCTTACCAAAGTCAGATCCACATCATTCTGTCAACAGTGTGTAGACAAACAGTCACGATGCAAAATCAGTAGGCACTGAAAACAAGGCTTCCTTCGAAATTTATGATGGCTAACAATGTCTCAGTACAATGCACTCAACAATCTAGGCTTCGAATGCATATCCCTGCCTGTGGCTGTGTTTTAAAAGTCCAGGGGCTGAATTCTTAGCTCAGTCACACTAGAGTAAACCTAGAATCACTCCAGTAGAATCAAAACACTGAGATCAAAATGTGACTTTTGGTGGAGAATAGCTCTGTTGCTAGAATGTTTGGCAAACAGCAATTTCCCTGCACTTGTGTTTGCATACAGAGGAATTGTTTCAGAAGCTTTCCTGTCCCTCCAAGATAAAAGATACATGCCTGCTGCTTCACTAATCCTTATTGTTACACCTTGGGCTCCCCCAGCTATTGTATTTACATGTTGTCTCTAACCACGCACTTACATTTTAAGCACTTTGAGGCTGGGGACTGTCTTTTCATATACGTGCCCAAGGTGTCTCATATTCTACGGTCCCAATCCCTCTAGGCAAATAATAATATTAATAATAATTGATAAATCAATGAAAGCAATCTGTACAAATTCTGACCATCAGAATGGTAAGGAAAGAGCAAAATAAATATTTAAATTATACAGGATACAATTAGCTAAGAGCAACCATCAGTTTGCTTCATACACATTTGCAGCTTCTCCCTCATCAGATTGCCAACGTTTTGCTGCATCCAGTTGCCTGGATCATGCAGCGTTTCGGTTTTGTTGCCTGCCTCCATTAGACAAATGAGAATCTGTTGTGACTAATGACCCTTACTTACACAGCATCTTGCTCTCACTGCCGCTCGCATCAGTAGGTTAGTGAGGATTAGTTGTGCCTAAGGCCGTGATGTGCTGGAGAGAGGCGCCCCTGGCTAAAATACCACCTGCAAGGAAGCAGGGTTGCTGCCCCTGCTTCTGATGCCATTCCCACACACCACTGGAGGATATCAATAAACTGTCTCTACCAGAGGTGACTTATCCCCTGGGCTCTCTGGAAGAGCAACTCTGTTGTCTTTCTGATGCACCAGATTCCATCAAGTATCAGGATTTATATATTTTTAAATGTTCTGGATGATGACAACCCTGTTCCCTTATACAAGGTCTTTGCCCTGCCCCTGTTCCCAATCATACAAGTAAAATGCTCTATTGTGCTCTCAATATCCTCTATATTTTCCACGGACAAAGCATCAATAGTTCCTGAACAGCTTCATAGTAGGAGTATGTTTATCAAGTAATGTTATTGCCTTGGTGTTATGAGAAAGTGTTTTTGTTTAAATAGGAAAACAAATACATTCTCTCTAGTCCATCATCCCTTCTTCTCTGCAAAGACCTGGGACAGGGCTTATGCCAGGCTAAGGGAGAAAATTTCTGTTGTTAAAATACTGGCACCACAACATTGGGCTAGTGACTTAGTAATGCAGTCACTCCTCTTGTTTACACATTAGGGCCAGATCCTCAGCTGGTATAAATTGACAGAGCTCCATTCACATCAATGGAACTATGCTGACTTACACCAGCGGAAGAGCTGGCCCAATCTGTTTCGGTCCAGTTAATTAGCAAGGTAGCAGGCAAAGATAGTGCTAGCTGCACAACTGGCCAGAAAAAGACCCATGCCCATCATTTCATCATTAGAAAGACCACAATGCTTCAGCATCATGTAACAGATCCTAAATATTGGGACGCTAATGCAATGGTGAGGGTGGAATATTGGTTGGATTTGGGAGAAGAAGTCGGTGCATTCATTTGGGACATTGGAAGGAGAGTTTTTATTCTGCTTTTCGCCTGCACATCTTCTATTATACTATTTAATACTTCTCTAGAATCTTCTATCAGAGGATGTCCAAGCACTATACAACTGTTCATGCAAATTAGCCACACAATGTCCCTGTGAGGCAGGGAGCTATTACCATCCTGTCCTCAGAGGAACCTGAACTACAGTTAGAAATGCAGGCCTAAGTCCACAGAAATTGCCATCCCAGAACAGATAGATGGTCCATCAAATCTCTTTAGCAGCCCTCCAACAGTGGCCTATATATCATGTTAAATACAAAATGAAAGTTGAAAATCCGGCCCCGGGAAATTACACCACTGGGGTTAGGAACAATGTTTTTCTGATGTGATTAGCTTACATCATAAAACATGTCATAGTCGTGGTAGATGTTACTCAACCAAGTGCTACTGCTGATACTTAGATCCTATGGGGATGAGTGTCCTCTAAGAACCTAGACAGAGAGATGCTTGTTCATATACACACAAAACGTATGTTACCATAACTGTTTAAAATGTGTTGCCTTTTCATTCCAAGTGCAAATTGAGCATTAAGCTATATGTTAAGCCTCAGTGGTCCTACCAGTGATTTCTGGATCACCTCTTTACTACACACTGAGGATAAGTCATTTATTCCTACTTTGTTTTCCATCTTAAACCCAGTTTTTAATCCATGACAATACTTTACCTCTCACTCCAGGGTTACCAAGTTTCATCAAGAGCCTTTTGTGAAAGTATTTATCAAAGATGATTTGAGGAGATTTATCTCCTTGCCCCAGAATTTTAGAACTCTTTCAAAGAATTCTAACAGCTTAGAGCTACCATTTACTCTTACAAACGCAATACCAGTTTTATACTCATCTACAGTAGTAACTCTATCTATTATTTTTGCCAGGTACTGAAGCAATGTTTCCTGGTCTATGTTAAAGTGTACAACACTGGACACACTACATGCCTCCATGATTGCAGCTGTTTTTAATGATGTTACATCTTTCCACTGTCCACATTACCATTGTGATCATTAGTTCTATAGAATGCCATCTGGTCCCATTGACTTATTGACTTTGATTGGAGGCATTATCACTAACTGTAACAGTGCTTTGCTTTCATTTCATGTAAAGACCAAGCCTAGGGCAGGTATTTACCCATTATCCTTGTGCTATAGATCAATTAAAAATCATTTAGCTTCTATGCAATCTCTTGAAGTCTCCACAATGTACAGTTAACCTGTGGAACTCATTGCCAGTGGATTTTGTGAAGGCCAAAAGTACAACTGGGTTCAAAAGAGAATTAGATAAGTTCATGGAGGATAAGTCCACCAATGGCTTTTAGCCAAGAGAGACGCAACCCCATGCTCTGGATGTCCCTAAACATTCACCTGCGGAAGCTGGGACTCAATGACATGGGATGGATCACTCAATATTTATTGCCCTGTTCTGTTCATTCCCTCTGAAGCATCTGGCACCAGCCACTGTTGGAAGACCTAGTATCATAGGCATAGTTTGACTTCTATATTTGGGAGGGGGCAGCTTCAGCCAGGACAATGGAGCCACATGTGAGGGGGGTCAAATTCCATGTCCCTGTACCCCTGCTGCTTCTCTGGGCTTCCCACCCTCTCACCCAACCACCTCTGCCCCCCCCCACCTCTTCATTCATCCCTCCATCACCCCTGGCCCCTCACTGCTTCACCCCCCATTGCCCCTGGCACCCGCTGTCTCCCCAGGCTCCCCACCCACTCCACCACCCCCTGGAACCTGCTGCCTTCCCATTCCCATTGCCCTGAGCTCCTTTCCACAGCCTCACACTCCAAGACTGCCCCACTCCTTCCCTTTTTACCACAGTGCCCCCCCAAACCACGGCACCTTGGGTGGCATCCATCCATAAGGCCATCCCCTTCTCCTGGCCCTCTGCCCACTGCCCAGTGGTTGTGTTTTGCGCTTTGCTGCCTGGTGGGGGCACTGGACTCAGACAGCCCCAGGGGGGGAGGGGCATCACTAGCCACCACTCTGCCAGCAGTCCACTTTCAAGTCAGTCCCCACTGTCAACACAGATAGTTTGGAGAGGCAACCCCCCTCATGCCCTTCCAAACTCTGTACAGGCCCTGTATGGCTATTCTTATGTTCCTTCTTGCCCTCTTGAGTACACCCTCAAAGCTTGGGGGGTCTGGGAGAGCCACTCACTCTCCCTCAGGTGCCCTATTTTTCATAGATTTAAAGGACTCGTCAATATTTGTTTTATTATGTTTGACAGCTCTTCAGACTTCCTGTCAGGCACAGATTCTGATTTTAGATACATCTGTGTAAATCTGCAGTGACTCCTAACTTGCTTTAAGGCTGAGCTTGGTTGAGCTACAATGGCATGCGGCCCATCGATGGCTGCCAGTAGCAAAAATTCCCAACTATGGGAGACGGGGACATTAGACGGGGAGGGCTCTGAATTACTACAGAGAATTCTTTCCCAGGTATCTGCCTGGTGGGTCTTTCCCGCATGCTCAGAGTGTAACTGATCAGCATATTTGGGATCTGGAAGGAATTTTTCCCCAGGTCAGATTGGTCAAGACCCTGAGAAGTTCTTCACCTTCCTCAGCAACATGGGGCACAGGTCATTTGCAGGTTTAAACTAGTGTAAATGGCGAACTCTCTGTAACGTGAAGTCTTTAAACAAATGAGTTGGAGACTTCAGTAACTCAGCCAGAGGTTATGGGCCTATTACAGGAATGGATAGGTGAGGTTCCATGGCCTACAATGTGCAGGAGGTCAGACTAGATTATCACAATGGTCCCTTCTGATCTTTAAGTCTATGAGACTCCACCAAAATCAGGATTTATGCTGATATGACTTACTTTGGCTAACCTCTACAGGCAGAAGTTCCAAAGGTACTCCTCAGCCACATGCACACATACACTCCTCCATCTTTCCAGTTGTCTCCCACTTCAGAATACAACTTCTCACAAACATCTCTAGGACCCCAAATTTACATTGGTTGTCCTTGAGCATGACACTCACCCCTGTCCTATGGCCAGCTGTACCCCTTGTGCAACAGAATTTGAGGAGATGGGAAGTGTTTGCTAATACACACACACACACACAAATAGAAAACAGAAGCAAAAAAATTCCAGCCATGGCTAAACTAAGTGATGTAGACATAACTGCCCACAAGACTTAGCATCATACATAAAGCTTCTCTGGAACTCTAGTGGAGACAGTCTAGCAGCAAAGGCAGCAGGAGCCAGGAGTGTTTTCCCTACGACTTCTGATCCCATGGAAATATTTTGCATGGTTAGGGTGGTGGGAAGTCAGTGCTGTTTCCTGGGGACATCTGCCTTCTGAACATAGAAAATGTGGGGAGCAACCACCAGATGCCTCCTAATGCCTTCCAGATTGGGCCATTCAGCTACAACATTGTGGATATCAGATCACCGAACCCCCTGAAAACAGCAAAGATAACTCTGCAAGGACGTGGGTACAGCAGCTGAAGGATGCAGGTAGCTGGCAGAGTGGTCACCTGAGGGTTAGGCATATGAGCTGTGTGCACTGGTCTATGTAAGTTCATAAACCTAGGCTGATCATCGTGCATTTGCCTAGAACACAAGGAATCACGTGGGTTCTGGTTTCTAGTTGAACCTTTTCTCAACTCTGCTAATTATGTCAAGATCTTTTCCCATTGCTAAGCTTTCCAGCTCACTCATTTTCCCTTTTAAGCTTCTTGCCCTGGCACACAGCACCATAAGCTTGGTCTTCTTTGAAGATAGATTTGCTTGTTTCATAGCTGCTTTAGAGATTCCCATGACACTAGGTTTCTCTATTGTTTCATATACTGTAGATGAGCAAACCTTTCACTTTGGAAAAACTGACAGAGAGAGCTAATTTGAAATTTCCAGTAACTGACCATTTTTTAAGACTAATGATGTAATTCACACCTAACCAGACCTGCAGTAAAATGCACTGACTGCAGCAAATCAGAAAATGTATATTTCATACCTTATTAAAAGGCTTTCAACAAAAATTCTTCCTTAATCTTTAAAATGTCTCTGTCTCCTCTGTTCTTTGATATGATTTGTAAACCTAAACAATAGGCTCAAGTTAATCCTATTTGTTAGATGGTTTAGACACTAGATAGTTATTACAAGCTCTCTGTACTAAAGGCTATAAATTATGAAAAAAATCAGTTTTGTTTTATGGCATAAAAATTCCAGAATGCACTAGCCGGTATTGATCTTCTTATAATTGGGACATAAGAAACCTATTGTTTGTAACTCTTAAAATCTAATCACTTTAGTTACAAATTTGTTTGGTTGGGCTCAGCTGAATGGTATGTATTATGTTTCTGCATAAGATCAAGAAAGAGCGTATAATTATGGTGCATTTGCTCATGATTTAGGGCTGTAATGTCACTATGGTAAGTTCTGAAAAGTCATGGATCATTATTTCTTTTCATATGATTGTTTCAATTGCAGTGGCATCATTTCACGACATTTCAATGGGTGGTTGCTTTCCTCCCAGCAGTGCCAGGAGTTTCCCCACCATGACCCCTGAGAGGTAGGGAAACATTATCATTGCCATGTTACAGATAGGGAACTGAGGCACAGAGAGGTTAAGCAATTTGCAAAGCAAGGAATTGAACCCAAGTCACCCATCTCCCAGCTGATGCCTCAGTCACTAGGCCATCCTGTATCCCCATTACTATTTATGACACCACATGGCCAGAGGGCAGCAGGAGAGGGTTAGAAGGGAGCCTTATTCCCTGTAGAGGGAAGAAAGTTTTCTATAGATTAATTAGAGCACCTGAAGCCAATTAGAGCACCTGAAGTCAGTCACCTGATATAAACCACCTGAAGCCAATTAGAGCACCTGAAGTCAGTCACCTGATATAAACCCCCTGCTCCAATCAGACAGGGGAAGATGTTGGAGCAGAGAGGATTGGTGTTAGAGCAGAGAACAGTTTGAAGGAGTAGAAACAGAGTGGATTGGAGTTGGAGCAGAGAGCAGTTTGAAGGGAAGCAGAGGAAAGTTTGGAGAAGTGCTGTGGTAGGCTAAGAAGACCAAGACCCTAGGTAAGGGGCACCTGGATTGTGCAGAGGGAGGGCAGGAAGTCCCCACAAGCTGAAGCGCAGGAGAGGGAAGTAGCCAGGGGAAAGAACTGCTAGTTCAAGTGGGTTACCACTATCCCTACAGCCCCTGGACTGGGACTCAGAGTAGAGGGCGGGCCTGGGTCCCTCCTTCTCCACTCCCCTCCTCTAGGATGCTAGTAGGGCAGTTAATATCCCAGTTCAGGGGCAAGAAATGGCACCCTGAACCCCTCCCACCCCCCGCCAAGAAGAGAAAATGAGACCTATCATAGTAGTACCAGCAATTTGCTACACATTGTAAAACTGTAAATCTTGAACATTGTAACAAAAATTCAAAAGCAAAATGTCCAGGCTTCTTTTATACATTATTCAGATACGTAGGCCTAGTCCTGTGAACTTTAGAGGGTAGATGCTGCTTTCCTCCTATTATAGTTCATTTCTCTTTAAAGTTCATCTCCTTAAACTAACAAAGAAACTTAGAATATCAGGAAACTCTCTAACCATGTTCCAATCACAATTTTGTTATGAACTCTATGGCTTTATCCTCACTGCAAAAAAGGTTGGGGTGGGGCAGAAAGGGGATTGATTACAGTGAAATAACTAACACCACAATAGTTATCAGAAAGACAAGGTGGATGAGGTAATATCTTTTATTGGGCCAACTTCTGTTGACAAGCTTTTGAGCTTACCCAGATCTCTTCTTCAGGTCTGGGAAAGGTACTCAGAGTGTCACAGCTAAATACAAGATCAAGCAGATAGTTTAGCATAAGTAGTTAACACAGGGGTCAGCAACCTTTCAGAAGTGGTATGCCAAGTCTTCATTTATTCACTCTAATTTAAGGTTTCGCGTGCCAGTAATATATTTTAATGTTTTTAGAAGGTCTCTATGTCTTTAATATATAAGTAAACTATTGTTGTATATAAAGTAAATAAGGTTTTTAAAATGTTTAAGAAGCTTCATTTAAAATTAAAATAAAATGCAGAGTCCCATGGACCGGTGGCCAGGACCCAGGCAATGTGAGTGCCACTGAAAATCAGCTCTCATGCCACCTCTGGCACGCGTGCCATAGGTTGCCTACCCCTAAGTTAATACATTTCAGTGGACCATTCAAGGTGAAGTGGTCCATTAACAACCCTGTAATCATAGGGTTAAAACTGCTGTGCAGGGTTCCTTTGAGGATGAGGACTGAGAGATCAGCTATAGAGTGATTGCTTTGTGAAAAGTTTTCACCCAAGTGTTTTTGTCTTTTATCACTTTCCTGTGCAAGTTCATTTGAGAGCATAGTGATTGTCTAATTTCACCCACATAGTTACTATTGAGACATTTAGTACACTGGATGAGGTACACCATATGTGTTATAGGCATGTGTAGGACCCATGGATCTTAAAAGGTGTGTTGTGGGGTGTGCTGATCATGGTAGCAGGTTTTTCATCTGTTTTGACAGGGCCTGGTGCTGCTTTGAGTTGGTGTGTACTGGTCTGTGGGGAGCTTGCTTCTGACGATGGGTTTGGAGAGGCTGGGGGTGTTGTTTGAAGGCCAGAAGAAGGAGTTCAAGAAAAATGTATTTCAGGATGGGGGGATCGCTATCAAGTATGGGTTGTAGTTTGATGATACCCTGTATGGATTCCAGTGTGGAGTGACAGGTGGCAACTAGGCGTGTGCAGTCGTAGTGGGGTTTATTTCTGTATTGAAGCAGGGTCTCTCTGGGTACTTGGGTGGCCTGTTCCATAATGTGATCTACTTCTCTGGAGTGTCTCTGTTTGGTAAAGGCACTTTTGAGTGTGTTATGCTGTGTATACCAGAGCATATTTTGTGGTAACTGAGTGCCTGGCTATAGATAAGAGATTTCTTGGTGCGTTTGGTGAGGTTACTGGATCTATGAAGGTAAGTGTGGTGATCCGAGGGTTTCTTGTGTATATAGCTGTCTGGAGGGTTCCATTGTTGCAGCTGATTGTGGTGTCCAGGAAGCTGGTGGTAGTGTGGGTGTGATCTAGAAAGAATTCAATGGACAGGTGGTGATTGTTGAAGTTGTGGTGGAAATGTATCAGAGTTTAAGTCATCAGTCCAGAGGATGAAAATATCATCAACATATCTCACTTATATCATTGATCTCATGGTGCATTTCATTGCACAAAACCAATGCGCAATAGTTACGCACACAGTAGAGACAAGCTTACTACAAGGTAGCTAGGCAAGATCAACATTATAATGCCCCCTTTGTAGTTGATGTCACCTCCTTTATCTTGTGGTAAGACTATTGTGTCTTGTCTCCACTATGTTTTATAGTAGAATAGCTAAGGTGCATTAGTTATCCTGCAGTAAAATCACACCTATTTTTTTACACAAAGCTTCCAAGGGTTCACCTGATTCTGCAATGTGCTGAGGATTTGCACCAGCCCTTAGACCACCACAAAATCCTTAGTGGTGATGGTCACAGGTGACATCCCTGACAAATCCATTCTGAACCTCTGCATCCCCATAGTGTTGTCTCTCATCTCCTGCTCTTTACTAGATCCCATCCTCTGCAATCCTAAAAGACTCAACAGGACTCAGACTTCAACAATTGTCTTCTTTAGTGTGGCATTTCTTTGGCTTCATTTGAATTAATGTACTATGTTTGAGTATTCAAGTATATTCCTTGTCAAAGTAGTAGAACTGGTTATTTTCCCAGTGGACAGCACTCTTTGTGTCCCAGGCACAGAGAGGAGTCACCTTGGATGGCGGCACCAGGTGCTGAACTAAATAACCCAGGATGAGGATGAGGGAGAAGCCATTCCAATTAGCAAGCACTAGGGATGAGGTGTGAGCCACACACTAATGAAAGGGCTACATACAAATTATAGGTATGTATACAAAGTGCAGTAAATAACACTGGATTTTATGAGATGTCAAAAAATTTCTCATTGGTCACAAAATTGTGTGATTCAATATTAAAGCCAGATTGCAATTCATCCTTCCATAAAGTTTGATTAGTCACTTCTGTATGAAAATTTCTAAGCTCAGAATATTAATAGATATGGTCTTCTCCTGGCATTTACAGATATCTCACCTAGCAGACAGTGGCTTCCATATTTGGAAGGCGATCTAGAGGTTAGGGTACTTGGCGGGAATCTGGAGACTAGTGTGCTACTCCCAGCACCACCACTGACTTGCAATGTGATTTTTGGACATGTCATTTCACCTCTCTGCACCTCTATCCCCTCCCAACCTATGTTTGCTGTGTCTACACACATATTTGCACCAGTTTAATTAAAGGTGTGTTTTTTAAACTGATTCCACTAAACCAGTGCAAGCTGATGTATAAGCACTCTTAATTTGCTTTAACTTAATTCAGTTTTGATTATGTATTTGTATAGTGCCTAGCTCAGAGTCCTAATCTCAGTTGTGACCTTTGGGCACTACTGTTATACAAATAATCTTGCAAAAGCCATTTTAACTCCTCCTTCCCTGCCTTGAGAATTGCATCACTATAGAATCCCCTTCCATCCAGTCTGGTGCCTCTGTTGCTCTGCTGTATGTAAGGCCAAATCTGGGCTTGAGCATATTCAGTAATTCAAAGACATCCAGACCTCTACAACCTGGCTTCACATCACGGAATACAGCCAGCTAGCTAGTGTAACACTGCATGGCTGCTAACTCCTACTCCCCTAACCAGAATGCAGATTCTAGGACTTTGCTCTATGGAATACACAGCTATTTGTTTTTGGTGTACTGCACCTTTAAATTTATAGGAATCTCCTGATTCCAGCTGGCCTTCTGGAAGGCAAAGTTGATGGAGCATGTCACAGAGGGTTATACACGCTGTGCTTTCTTAGGGAGACTTTATTTCTGTTCTTTCTTGTTTAATTGGGCTGGCTGGAGAAGCCAGTATCCACAGAGTGTAGAATAAAGGCCAGAGTGCACAAAGGGGCAAGGAAAGAAATATATAAATAGAATTGGTGGAGAAAATTGAAAGGATGGGTTGGACCAAAAAAAACAGACTCAACAAAGAGGAGAGAGGAAAGCCAGAGTGAATAAACAAAGGTGTAAACAGTAATGCCAGATAAGAGAGAAAACAAACACCAAAAAGAAAGGGGGGTGAAAGAGAATTAGGAAAGGAAAAATACCTTGAAAAAGGTTTTAAAAGGAGAAGATGACATTTCAAAGGCATGAAATGAGAGAAATTAAGAGAATAGAAAACACAGATGCTGATAAAGACTGTGGGAAAGATGAATCAAGATATAGAAGAACAATGGGTGAAAGAAGAGAGAAAAGAAAGAAAAACAAAGCTATAGAGACAACATTCTATTATTATTTTTCTACTTCATGGGAAGCTCATATCAGCCATTGATAGTGGTATGGACAGGGCAAGTGTACATGCACAAATACATATTCACATGCATGTCTATTGTTATGGCCCTGATCCTGCAAACACTTAGACACATGCTTACAGTTACTCATGTGCATGTGCACATAAGTGTTTGCAGGATCAGAGCTTAAATTCTCATATATTTCAGTGTATGGTATCAGGGTTGAGGGCACACCTATGCTCCACCCTTCCCTCACCAAAATGTGCATCTGCTGGCAATCCTCCCTGGAGCCCCAAATATTGGAATTTGCCAAGAGCTCTGCAAAACCTCACTGCGTCCTGTTTCTGAGACATGCAGCAAAAAAACTCTGCCAAGATCCTACTCACCTAAGAATACCCCATAGAAATCACTTTTCTACTCGGTCAAAGACTTTAGTCTGGATTGGGGAAAATTTGGCCATTAGTCCAGAAGCTGCAGGCTGAGAGCACACTAACGACTTTTGCTTGTATATTTTATTTGTCACATCTACATGCCGGGCTTTAGTAATCCCAAGCAAAATTGAAGTTTGGTGATCAATGACCAATAACATTGACTTTGGGGAAATTATATAGCACGTTTTAATGTTAAATATCTACATCATATGTTTTCTTTGTATGCCTGTCACAAGAGGGAACAGGCATTGGAATGGAAATGGATGACAGTGCTAGGAGCTAGAGACAGTATGGTACAGTGTCTTCTGCTTTGCAGAGCTTTACCTATACCCTCTGCTAAACTACAAACTTCTGAAGATTACACAGTCTAGTAGCGTGATACTGAAAATCAGACTCCATCTAACTAAATGTCAACAGCAGTTCAAGCAGCTCAAGTACAAGCTTTCCCACCCTGCTCTGCTGATGAGCTGAGTCATAACCCATGAGAAATCTTCCTTGTGGTAATTAATCCTCCAGGAACATGCCATCTCCAGCATCTCCTGAGTAGAGAACAAGCAACTGGAGAAAGGTCTCCATTGTGGAAAGTTTATATCATTACAGGGCAGCATCACCAAATGCAAGTTTAAAACATTCTGAAATTAAAAGACAAGTGCTTCCCATCTGGAATGCATACTGAGCCACTTAATGCTCCATTATTTATTGCTAAGGATTTTCATTGTCGTGTAGGAGCCACTTGGATTAAAAAGTAAATGAAAACCAGCCTGACGTTAATATGACCAAAGAGAATTTCTCACCCTTGTGTTTGCGATGTGATCAAAGTCCTCTTTTCCTTAGTTTTGTAAGGAATTCATGTGTGACAGTAACTATATGGACCTCATCTGAGCTGTACCTGAAATGCTCTTGCTACACCAATAGTGAAAAGCAGGCCTAAGTCTAGCACGGCCATCCAGTTTGCTCCAATGCAAGAGAACAACCTGTAGCACAGAGCAAGGTAAGGGCTCCTAAGTTATCTTTACCTCACCCCTTGCTGTTGCAACAAGGGTCACGACCAGAGCCTCAATGATGGTAATGGCCCCTTGCGACCTTGTGCCAGGGACCCTTCCCAGCACAGAGTCTCCCAGGACTGTGGGATCATAAAGGATGATTTAAAAGCACCCACCCACTCCTGAATACAAAGAACCACTAAATTTGTGTACTAACATATCTAAAGCAAGACTGCTCCAAACCCAAACACAGTTAGACCATTCCTCAGGTTATAAGCCAAATCCCGGCCTTTGTTACACAGTAGGGATGAGGCCGCAGGAAGTCACTTCCTTCCTCTCCTCCCCAGCACACCCAGATACCGCCTCAGCAGGGTTGCTCATCTAGCAGTCAAGACAGCACCAAGTCCTACAAGGGAGCTGTCAGAGGAGGGCCCTGCGACAGTGCCCACTAATGTCACAGCCCCAAAGTGTGTGGTCTGCCAACTGGAGGACATGACCAGAGGCCCAGCAATGTGTGCTATCATATGCAACATACACAAGCAGACAGGTGCATACTATTCCTTTTCAGGGCAGCAGTAACATGTGCCTTACTGCATGTTCGCACCCCATCTCTGGCTGCCCTGAGCCATCCTGCCCTATGTTAGCTGTCTGACTTTTGAGGGCTTCCTTCAGCCAGTACTGTTCCTCTCCCCTCTCTGAAACCTTCTTCCATTAGGAAAGGACTGGCTTTGGCCCTGAATTTCAGAAACACTTTTAAATACTGTATGATGATTCTGGCACTACGATTTGTTGTCACTGTTGATCAGCAGTAATTACACTATTGAGCAATCTAATTAATTTTGTATTTTATTACTTAATATCTGTGATTCATCCTTAACAGAGTTAAATTAATAGAGTATAAATAGGCTTGTCACATCTTCAATAGTTTTTATGAAGGGTGTTCTACTTTAATTTGTGAAAACATGGAAATTGTACACATGATGAAAACCAATCATTCTTTTCTCATATCTTTTTATTAACAAAAAATACATATAAAAGGAAGATCTATTTTTTCCATATCACCTGATATAATCAAGGGTCCTCAAGGACCTCATCCTGCAAGGTGCTAAACACCCTCAACTTTCTGTGAAGTCACTGGGTCTATTTCTGATCTCACTTGGTATAACTCCACTGTCTTCACTAATGTCCAGTAGTAGAAAATGAGATCCGAATCAAACCCACTGATTTCAAGAGAGATTGAGTGCTCAGCACCTCTTGGGATCAGGTCCTAATTAAACCTCTATCCTGTTAGCAAACTCGACATTTCTTTTAATTAGGAGAAGACAAGAAAACAAAGAATGGAGCAAACAGCTGTGCCACTGGACTGACACATGTATTCGTGAGCTATGAATACCGCTAAAACAATGTTCACCAAACCTCATTCTAATTCAGAATGGCTGTTCTCTTCATCTATGTTTGCATTCCTTTTATTCATTCTTTGCAAATATTTTCCCAAACAAATTTTTGGTTTATGCAACTCTTTGGAGAATAGTTCCTCATAAAAATATCATATCCTCATAGAAATACCATATGCAGACAAAATGAATTGCTGAAGCTTTACTACTTATTAGTTGTTCGTTATTTGTTATTTTCGTGTTCAAACAGTTTCAGTCTACCAACCAGGTAGCTGGAACAATAGCATGTGATTTAAGTGATTAATCCCACACCATGAAAAACAAATAGGCCGAAATTTTTTAAAAAGAGGAGCTGAAAGTTTGGCTCCTAAGAACCTGTTTAGGCACCTGATTTTTCAAAGACACCTGACCAAATAGTCTTATTTTTGAAAGTACTGTTCCCATTGAGTATCCGTTGAGGATAAAGGGAGCTGGTGAGTTCTCAGCAATTTTGAAAATCTGGTTACTTATTTAGATGGATTGAGGAGCCTAGCTTTAGGTTCCCAATTTTGAAAGTCTTGGTCACAATGGTCAACAGTTCTGCAACCATAAAAATGCAAGAGATGACATTGGGCTTAATTCAACACATGCTTGTACTTTGTGTAGTCATTTATGCTTGTACACAGTAGGTGTAAACATTATCATTCTGGTTTTGCAGTTTTTGCACCAGTTTCCACAGGTGTAAGTAACAACACAAGGTGCAAAGGAGTGTAGCATCTAGCCCATTTATTTTCACCATAAGAGTATTAGTAAGCAATCTAGATATCTATATCTATATGTAACTATATCAACATCTATATCTATACAGTTATATCTCTATATATATTATAATCAATCTATTTTGACATATTTGTATTTTCTAGTTCATGGGTTACATTAGCCTCACTGTATATCAGTCTCTGGTATGGAAAAAACTGGGACGTTATAATAAATTTTTACCCACTGAAAATACTTTACAGAAGATGGAACCTCCATTTACAGTCAAGAAGCTGAAAAATAAAAAATGTCTTGTAGATTTCTTATGTAACTTTGTAGAGTTGCAAATTCCCATGGTGGTTTTAGAAAACCACTGAGAATGTAAATGTTAAGCAGAATTACTTGTAACTGGGTGGCTAAGGAGACTGATAATGTGATAAGTAGCTTTTAGCCCATAGGTCACTGGATAAAATCAGGTTTCAGTCTCCTTTGCTGTCAAGCCAGCAATAGATTACTTTAAAAAAAATTAAAGAGGGGAAAAAACTGAACAATAAAGAAATTATTTAAACAAAGATTGAGTCCCGGACAATTTGCCATTGTCATTAAGTTAAGCACTGCACAGACTCTAATTGAAAGATAAATTCAAGTTTGCCACAGAAGAAAGCTGATTTTATAAATCTTGTCAATTTTATTTTCTGCCTTGAGCAGCTGAACCAGGGAATATCGTCTCTGGAATGGAAGCAGATGTCTCTGTGATAAGACACCAGTTTCCTTTAAGCTGGAAAATATAGTCAAATTGGGTTAGATTCTCTACCCTGCATAAGATGAGCTCAGGCACAGAAGAGGGGGATACTTCCTGGAGCAAGCCCATGGTTCCCTGGCCCTGTGCTGTTTGGCCCTGGCATAAGTTAAAGCAGCGGAGGAGCAGCTCTAACTTCTATTACTGGTATAAGATCCCTAAGAGAGCTGCCACTGGAAAATCCATTGTAACAGAGCTCTGCTCACCCACGTCCTCTAATGCCCCTACAGTGGAGGTTGGGCGTGGGGCTGGCACAAGAGGCAGCTACACTGTCTTGTAAATTCCAAGGCCAGCAGGAACCACTGATCTATTCTGACTTCCCCCAGAGAACTTCCCCAAAATAATTCCTAGAACATATCTTTTAGAAAAACATTGACTCTTACTTGGAGAATCCAGCCTGACCTTTGGTAAATTGTTCCAATGGATAATTGGATAAATTAGATAAAGTCAAAAATTTACACTTTATTTCCAGTCTGAATTTGTCTAGCTTCAACTTCCAGCCATTGGATCATGTTACATCTTTCTCTGTAGGCTGAAGAGCCTTTATTAAATATTTGTTCCCCACATAGCTACTTATAAATTGTAGTCAAGTCACCCCTTTACCATCTCTTTATACCAGTTTTACACCAGAGAAGAGTTCCATGCTATGAGGTAGATTCTCTGTTGCCCACCTCCAGCCAGAAAGCAGCCACTTTGTGCCACTCTGGAGAATACAGCTCATTGCTTTCTTCAGGCAATCAAAGAATAAGGAAGCCACCAGCTGTCCTAGCTGGAAAAATGATCTGGGCTCAGATGCCACTTAAAATCACAACCCCTGGGAAGAAGTAATGCAATGAGCTGGAAAGCACCTTGCCTCAGGCAAGCACAATGGGTCTGTCATTTGAACTGGTTTAAATTAAGCACATTGTAAAATTAGTGTGGGAAAAGAATGTAGCCCAGTGCTTCCAAAGGCCCCACTTGACGTAGTCAATGGTAGTGTTCTTCTGTGGTGGAAGAAATGATCTTCAGTACGGCAAAGGGAACACACTCTGAGAGGGTCCAGCATATGCTTCTCCTAATAGCAGAGCAGATTGTGGGGCCTTATCTCCCCAATTCTCCCTGTGCACTGAACATTAGCCTGCATTTGACTCCTGTGCCAAGGGATCAGAAGGCTCCTTCAATCTTCTCCAATGCCCCATCTTCCATCTCGTTATTCACCTGTATAGGGCTGAGCACAATTGATCCTTGTATCTGCATCTGAAAGGATGTGAGTGCACATTGTTTCTGTTACATATGGTATGCAGTACAATAAGGTATAATACTCTTTTTGTGTTCTCTGTGTGCAAAGGACGTGATATTTTAGTGCTGTTACATAGCAAATGCACTTCAAATAGGAAATAACTTGCAATTTCTATACTAAAGATACTAAATACTCTCCCCCAACCTTTTGGCAGACAGAACAAACAGTGGCTGTTGATAAGAAGTAGGTAATTTCCTGCTGATTCCTATTCATAAACTGCTTTTGAATGTTAGCATTGTAGGCCTTGCATATGACTGAAATTAAGATTCTCACTTGGCATTACAAGCTTTCCTGCATAGAGTGGCCTACAAAGGCTTCTAAAATTGTTAAAACTGTTTGCATAAGAAGAGAAGCTTCTCTTTATTGTGAGCCATGACAGCTTGGTAGGCAGATAAAGCTTTACCCTAGGCCGGTGTGTTAACTCTTTAGTAGTCCTGATCTTCATGTTCATTTACTTTTTAAATTGCAGAGAGAAAAATAGATCAAATAGATGCAAAATTTTCTTCCATTTTTCTAATATGCTTAGTCACCTAATCCTGCTCTCAGTGAAGTCAAAAGCAAAGCTCCCATTCCCTTCAAGAAGAGTAGGAATGGGCCCTTTCAATCTTTAAGGATAATGAACTTTTAAAATAAAGGATCTGCTCAAAGGGTGGTTACTGTCAAGGAAGTGATTGTGTAAGAAACAAATGTCGGGGGGGTTGTTGGGAGAGGTGGACTTTTTGTTGGGTATTTTTCTTCATTTATAATATATATGCAAAACTTCATGGGAGTTCCATGAACCAAAGGCCAAGTCCTGAGCTAAAGAGCAAAGTCCCTGTAAAAGGTTTGGCTTCATGGACCTCATCCAAAGCCCACATCTAAACAGAAATACATCTGACCAGCTGGGCAATGCAACATCCATTGCCTACATCAGTTTGCAGCAACTCGACACTTCACCATTATCTCCTTTTTCTTATGCTATTAATATTTTATGATAGACTTAATATCAAAGCCAGGTGTGGAGTCGCCCTACAGAAGCCAGTGGAGTTTCACCCACTTACCTCACGGCTCAATTTGTCTTTCAATAGCCACAGTAAAAATAACTATGGGTGAAAACCAGCAATATATAGAGGGTCAACATTAAACTTATTCACTACTTACATCCTACTTAAGCCCTGTTTGGAGTAGGGCATAAGCCTGGTGCTAGGACTTTGCAAAGGGGTGAATTTCTCTACTATGTAATACAAAATTACTGACATTCCTAATCCGTCACACGTGAATACAGTGGGTTGCATCACCAAGATATAATATAAAAATGTAAAATAATTAAGTTACCTTTGGTTGGCCCTGTTTTCTAGTTAAATCCCCATCTAAGTATACCGCACACTGTCCAGTCAATGTATTCTGACTGTGAATGTGAACACTTCCCTGTTATTTAGTCTTCATGGTATAATACAGAAGATGGCACCACATCATCCTAAGGGACTTGATAGAAGGTAAATTTCAGGAGAGAAGATTTGCACAGGAATTAGGAGTTTGTGAATCACTTCATTGAAGTGAATAGGACCAGTTGCATGTGCTTAAATACTTTTGCCAGACTGGTTAAGTGTTAGCGGGTGGTTTCCATCTCATAATACTGAGGAAATCTGCTCTGAAACCAGTGAATAATTTATTAATTAACAGTAAATCCCAGACTGGTTTTGTCTGTATTAGCACAATGGACTCTTGTAATTACCACACTTTGGTACATAAGCCATTATCTGCAAAAGAAGGGCTGGAGGGGTAGAGTAAAATCTAAAGATTTCTGGAGAAGTTTGGTGCAGCTGTGCAAGCAAGGGCAGATAAAGCAGAGTCTAGGGCTGTCTAAAGTTTATGAGCTGGCTGCACCCAAGAAGAATGATGTTTACTATTGTTCTGTGAAGTCTTTATGAACAGTGATGAATGCTGAATATTTTTCTAAGGGATTGTTTGGTTTGGTTTGGCATTCTTTTCAACTATGTTCATTGTCACACCACTCTGCTCTTGGCCCAAAGCATCATGTGAAATAAACAGGTTTGATTTTAAAGGAGTTAGTTGCAAATATACATAATATTACAGAAAATTGATCAGAAATGAAATAGCGAGCAGAAAGTAAAGTCACTTTTTAAAAATCATTAGTTGAAAAATCTATATACTTTTTCCTGGTACTTCTGTCCCCTACTGCTCTATTCTCTGATGGGCTCTGTAGCTTCAGTTAAAGACTACATATGTAGAACTATCGTAGTGTTACTTTTTCTCATTAGGTGGAATGTTGCTATTTGTATATGAATGTCCCTGTTTATGGCAGATAGGACAATTGCCTCAGTGAGACATCAGAGCTTTGATATAAAGTCTTTCTGTATATTGCTATTTGTCTTTATTGGTTGTGATATAGGAGTTAGACCACAAGGCTGGGAGTCAGGAGAATTGGCTTCTAATTCTGGTTCTACCATAGTCTTACAGATGACTGATAGCAAGTCACTTAGGCAAGTGATATAGACATTAAGAGTTGGGCACCAGAATTAAGGGACCCTTTAGAAAACTTACAACTTCACAGCTTTGTGCCTGTGTAAGATGGAATAATAATATTTATCCACCTTTGTAGAGAGCTTTGAAGTCTTTGAATGAAGAACACTTTGGGCCTGCTCCAAGCTTTTTTGAAGCCAATAGAAAGACTTCATTGATGAGCTTTGGATCAGACTGTCTATGCACAGAAATAGTAATATCAGCTAGTGTGCTTTGCTATCCTTATTCACATAATTTTTGTAATATATTTAAAATATAGGTTACGGGGCTGTCTTCTGCTTGTATATATCTCAACAGTATGCAAAAATAGAAAGAACATGTCGCAGAAGGAGAGAAAAATTGAAACAAGTTATACATAGGTAATTCTCCAAATCATGCAGCAATCCTACAAAAACCAAAATGGTGTCTTATCACTTACTCTTATTCAACACATATCCTTAGATTTCACTGACCTTGACAGAATTACAGGAGACTAATTTTAAACTCATTGGTTCTCAAAAAAAAGAATCACTCTTGAAAATACTCTGTCTAGGTTAAAAAACACAGACAAGTTTTCCTTTAGCATCATGTCATATGTCACCTTTCCCATCCTCTTCTACAAGCATATATTTACTGTGAATGTTACAAACAAATTCCACTTTCCATAAATATAAGTCCCCCCATGTCCCTCTTATACCCACTGGATCCAACCCTAAGCCCACAAGCAAAGACCAAGAAAGTCTTTGCCAATGGGAACTATGAGGCAGTTGAGGAGGATGGAGGAATCTTCCCTCCAACCTGGAGCACCCACACAGATTAAATTCTGCTATATATGGAATGATGTAAGAAACATTGCTCACTGATTTCTCATATGTGAATTTGTGGCCACCTAGATCTACACATCTCCATACCCTCACCATGACAAACCTCACATGTCAACATTTATATTCTCCATTCATATATTCTGAGATGACCCTCTATAGAAGTCTTCTCCATTTCAGGCAGCAGATGTAGGGTCAACACTCTTTCTGTTCCCAGTACAGAAGATCCACAGATTTTAAAGCCTTCTGCAGATATGTAAGGCACCTAAGGATTTGGTCCATAGTGTCTTAAAGCAACGTTGCAATGTAGAATCTTGTTATGGACCCACATATTTTTAGTGAGGAGTTAACATAAGGTGGTTTCCATCAAAATTACAATGTCATAGAGCAGCTAATATAGTCCAATGCTATTCAAATTTCTCCAGCAGGTATTCCATTTCTTAAAAGGTGTGAGTATCTTCAAATTCATATTGCTATTATCCAACCCACCTACACTCTCTGTAGAAATGAATACACTGGCTTTTGCTCGTATTGAATTTTAGAGTAATACTAAATATGCCCAACCTGCTGCAGAGATGATCCATGAGACAAATAAGCGTGATAAGTACAGTGAAGTTAAAAAGAAAAGTAGGAGAGAGTCCTTTAAAATCCTTTTGAGTGGCTTCTCCTGTCTCTGCTAATATTCAGTATAGCCATTTTTGCAGCTAAGAATGTAATCCAGGAAGGCTTGGCATTTTTAAAACTTCAATGTTTGATACTCATTCTATGCTCATTCTATAAATAAATCTACAGTGAACTGCTTAAACGTTTATTTCTTATTTTCAGAACTGGGAACTAAGCATAAAAATATTGGCCCATAAAATGCTTAAAAAGTAGATTACTAGAAACTAATAGAATGCATTATTATCTATTGAACCAATGATGGGTCAAATGGGGTTTTGAATCCTGGTGGAGAATATGACTATGACCTTCATGTATACCATTTATAGAAGGCAATTTTATTTACATTTTTAAATCCACATAAAGGTGAAAGATGATACTGCAACAAAATTGAACATTTATTTTTTATTTTTTGCCCCCAGGCATAACTAAGCTCTCCCAAGGTCAAATGTAGTACAAGACTGAAATGAAGCAAGACTTTCTCCATCATGCTGCCAGTGTATTTCTCCCTTGTCTGGTGATACTACTGATCAAATTTCATTCTCCAGATGAAGAAAAATCCCCAGAGTATATGATGGTTAGACAAGAAACAATGAGGATAACTTTATTTCTTATGTTCTTTAACTTCTATGTACAAACTGATCCCAATTACATTTGCGGCTACTGTAACAGGCTAAATCATAAGGACTGTTTAAAAAGTCCTGGTCTTATAAGTGTGAGCGAGAGATAAATAAAAGACTGTGTAATATTTACCTGGATCAACAATGCCACAATGCCTGTGTTTCAAAGATAATGTCATGTACATTTAGAAAATAGTTGATCAATAACATTGATACTCTGTCCACTTCTAAGGCCTTCTTAAAATCCCTACTTCTGCTGCCTATAGCAAACGCACTGGTTAGTTTTCTGAACCATCCTTTTTATTGTTTCCCACCTGTAATCACTGTCTGCTTTCTCTGTCCTTTGACTGTGAACTCTTTCAAGCAAAGAACATTCTTCCTGAAAGTCCCTAGCACATAGTGGGCACTATTATAATCACATCATTAATAATTACATTGACGTAAACATTAAAAAGGTAGAGTGCACGTTTTTTCTCACATTTTACTTAGCACCACAGTTGCCAACTTTCACGTGGTAAATAAGCCAAAAATCAAGCTAATCCCATTTCAAAACAAGGCCAAAACAAGCCAACCCCTAAGAACCCCAACACTTTCTGTGACTAGACCCCCCCCCCCCCACCGTGCACTCTGAGACTGTGGTGGACCTGCTGTGCACCCCTCTCTGCCCACCTTGCTCCTGCCTTTCCCTTGCCCCTGCTTACCCCGCCGTCCCCCTGCTTGCCAGGAGCCGAACAAAAAAAGAAGCTACAAGCCAAACACGCAACAAGCTATAAGCCAAAACCTAGGCAACAAGCAACTCACAAGCCACTTAAGCCAAAAATGAGCCCAGTTTCTGCATTTTTTTAATCTCAGGTTTGGCATGTCTGCTTAGCACCTGTATGTTTCCCATGATACAGTGTTAATAAGGACAGGAGATGTTTATAAAATACTGCCATTTGCCCCAAATGAATGCTCAGGAGGACGTGCATGTCTATGGGTGCATCTGGTAGCCCAGCATGTTATTAAAGTTGCCTGACTCTTCTCATCTCAAGACCTTCTTTTCAGTTGCTCATAACTTTGCCAAACTTTAACCATTTGTGCTGAAATTGTCCATGCTGGGTATCTACCTCAGGCTGAATGTTTGTGGAAAATTTCAGCCAAAATAGTTAACAACTAGGCTAGCACAAAACACGTTGTTTGGCAATGTTTAAAAAAAGTACTGATGACCTTTTCTTAGAAAAGCCCTAGTGCACCCAAGCTCTGGAGCAAGGACTTGAAATTTAGCAGGGACCTGTCCTTGTGCCAAGAATGTGCTTTGGCTTTTCCTGTGAAAATCTACCCAACTTTGGGCACATTAAAAACCTTTCAAAAATCTCAGTTTGCACATGCTCAGTACAGACTTCTTAGACTTTGTCAGCTGACATCTCCAAAAATTCTGTGCACACTGAGCATGCTCCAGGCCTTGATAGCTCTACGCATTGCCACCCCCACGCAGTGACTGAGTTTGCTCCCTCCAGCCCAGAGCTGCAGAAGTGAGAACAGAGACCCTGTCTCTCCTGTACCCTCAGTGGACCCTGCTCCTGGTGACCAGACAGTGTGGAGGAGGAAGCTACCAGATTTAAATGCAGAGGAGATAAAAGCCAGACCTGAGAGACTGATAAGGCAGGAGAGTAGAGTAAGACAAGTAGCATGGGAAAGTGATACTGGTATTTGGAGGCTGGCATGAATGAAGAGAGAGGGACTGGGACTGGGTGGACTAGGAGACTGGAGATGGAAGCTGGGAGGGGAAACTGGAACTGGAGGCTGGCATCATTGGAGAGAGAGAAACTTTGACCTGGAGTTGAGAGGAGGGACAGGGATTGGTTGGGCAAGGAGACTATAATTGGAAACCAAGGAACAAGCTAGAGATGGAAACTGAGATACAATGTGGAGCCAGAAGGGATACTGGG
This sequence comes from Chelonoidis abingdonii, assembly GCF_003597395.2. Classification (NCBI taxonomy): domain Eukaryota; kingdom Metazoa; phylum Chordata; order Testudines; family Testudinidae; genus Chelonoidis; species Chelonoidis abingdonii. The sequence goes on along the minus strand of NC_133770.1, from coordinate 53,763,681 downwards.
ACTGGCTGGGCAAAGAGACTAGGAAAGAAGGGGGGAAAAGGAGTGGAGTGGAAGGGGAGACAGATGTGATGAGTCGGGGTTCAGAGGAAGAATTGGGGTTGGATGAACAAAGAAGCTTGGACAAGGAGCCAGGCTCAGACATCTTGTGTTTTTCTATATATAAACACAAAAGATGTCTGGATCCAGAAGCCTTATAAAAATAGATATACTTTCAATTGGGTAAGGTTTCCACTCTGCAGGGCTTGGAATTGAAATCTTACTATAGCTGGGCAGATTATTAATAGTAAACAATGTGTTTGATTAATTTAGCCTATTTTTCTGTCCGTGTACTATCAACTCAAAATGTATTTGATTTCTGCTGATTTATTCATAGGTGTCTAAGAAACACTTTAAGCATGCATATTCCAGCTTCTGGAGCTCTTTGCTGCACCTAATCACAAGTAGTTTTTCTTTATTCATGGGGCGACTGGGCAGCTGTATCACATGTATTGATCCCGCTCCCTGATTGGATGACTTGTGTGGTGAGATCCACTCCCAGCATGGAAGGTTCCTTCCTCCTCTGACCCTGACCACCATTTGATTGCAGGGTGAAATCTTTGGGCCTATGCTGTTTTCTTAGCTCTGGCTAGAGATCAACAAGCACAATGTCAATTTTGGATTCACAACTCCCTCTCGTGTCCATCGCCTGCTGAATAATATCCATTTTCTATGAAAGGACAGATCATGCACCCACACATGCTCACAGCATTAGAACACTGAATAATATTAAAATCATTTCTGTGACTCTGGTCATCATGTGGCAACTAAGGAGGCCAAAGTCGGTGGCTTTGGACCTGGGCATGGCTCAGATTCAGGCAGATGCCTTATTTCTGTGGAAAAAGTAACAACCTCGGTGTCAGTCTCTGCAGCTGGGTATCCTTGGAAGTCTATGGAGCCTTGATATGTCAGTACCTACTGAGATGAATATAGGATGTAAAGAGCCCTCTGACCTTTTCTGTACTCTAGTATTTTCCTCAGAATGTCCCACCATTTCCCTACCAGCCTCTGAGCAGGGCTAGACAAAATGGTGGGTTAAAACAGCTGCATCTTGTTTACACCTGTACTCTCATCATGGTTCCCACAGTTGGACCTGCCTATCGTGCAATGATGGGAAATGTTGAGAAAAAGGCTAGTGTAGACACAGCCTATAGGTAGATACTAGTACTGGGCGGAAAACGTGGTTACAAAATATACCAGTTAATGAGTTTATTTTACCATCATACATTACAAATTTGGCTCCATTAGCGTGGCCCATGCTTGGATGTGCTGTGAGGGGGATTGGTTCAAGGAATCTTTCACAACTTTTGTATGGCCCACATAAAGCTAGGGCACAATTGCAGTGCCTATGGTCCCCAGAATGTAGGAGTTGCTGTCTCTTTACTCCATGGGGTGGTGCACAACACCTCAGAGGTGGTGGGAAACTCACAAGGAGAGTCATGGTGCCATCTCAGTCAGTGTGTGACTCTGAAAGGGACTATGCTGCATCCCACAAAGAAAGGTAGGAGAAAGCCTGCTCCCCCTGCATGCTGGGGCGTATGAAGCAGAATACCTCTGATGCTTAGCCTGTGTGCAATGACATCAGATTACTCCCAAAGCACAGCCATGCCTAATAGGCATAATTGCGCCCAAGATCTATATATTATGAAGTAGGTTTTCAGCTAGGTAATGTCCCTGTTTGCTGGTGCACTTATGCCTCTAATTATCTGAATGCACCTTGCAAGTCAGGAAGTTAGGGAGCTCAAGTGATCAGTCTACACTGAGGGCATAAAAATGGAGGTGCAAATTGTATGAGTGTAAGCTGTGCCATGGGATATCAGATCTCATCTTAGATGAATATGTGAACCTGAGTCCACTAGCTAACAAAGTAGTACCTACTTTTATTATTTTATTATTATTATATTTGTGTTACTGTAGCTCCTAGGGCCATGTTCATGGACCAGGAGCCCACCCAACCTAGAACAAAAAGATGCTTACAATACTTACAATCTAAGTATAACACAAGAGACAACAGATGGATATAGACAGATGGGGGAGTGCAAGGAAACAATGAGACAATATTGATCAGCATCATATGGAGTTGTCTGGCAGCCTAACCATTGTCATGCTTTTTGTAGGCTATTGAGCTAAATCAAACTCTCCACCAGCTGTCAGCAGCATCGATTCATTATGTACAGTTAGGTGTGTTTCACTCATAGTGTTATAACTGTATAAGTTAAGCTCAGAGTGAAAAGACGAAAAGTTAGAGACTGATCCTACAGCCCTCACTCAGGATAAAATTCCATTGAAGCCAATGGCAGCTTTGCCAGTGGAAGGATAAAAAGGACTGGTCACTGAAAGAGGAGTCGTGTGGTAGAACAAAGCTGGGACCTGATTCTGCTACACTCACTACCACATTGATGTGTGCTCTAGCACTCTCCACTCTCATTGACTTCACTGTGAGCTGAGGTTGCTCAACATCTTGTGGGACTGATTTCATAACTGACCACTGCTTAGCATTAGTAACATTTCTAAGCTTTTTCGTTTGTTTTATTACATTTGTTAGAAAGGCCAAAAGGTTCTTTCTTTTTCTTTTCCTTCCAACTCTGACCAAGAATAGCCTTGGGACTTGTTTTGCATTCAGTTGCATGTGACTCTAAAATGACAATGGAACATTGTTCCAAAATGTTCATTCAAAAGTAAAATACTTCTCAAACTAAGGACACAATTCTTCTTCCATAGAAAACAAGACTTCGCTGACTTCAACAGAACAGACTCAGGCCCTAAATCAATATCCTGTGCTAGAATAAGCAAGGTGAAAAATCTAGCCTTTCATGCTCGTCATTCAAACATATGTTTCTTGTGAAAGAAGCAAAAAATCTGCACTGCTCTGCAAAATCTCCACATCAATAGTAATTAAACTTCAAATCTAAAACAGAGAAATGCCACTGTATACTGACCATGCAGGATTTCCTCAGATATGCCGTGGTTTGCATCTTTTTGTAATTTTGTGAAACAAGTAAATGATGGTGCCCCTGATGCTGCATTGCCATATTACATGAAAAGGCAACAGAATAAGCTGTTTGAAAAGTCTGTTTTTGATTTAATTTCAAAGAAGATGAAGATATTTAGCAGCAAATTTCTTAATATGTTGAATAGGCAACCAGATCAGTTCCCAGCTCATAAGTCAGCAATAATGTTTTAGAAAAATAGAAGCTAATTACTCTATATTACTTGTGAATGGAATATATTTGGGATAAGAAGTTATATGCAATGCATAATACATTATTTTAACGGATGCCAGGTCTCATAATTTGGCAATAAATTCAGCAAGATCTGTGGTAAGGATATTCTACAACATTGTAACCTTATTAGATATATAGCAAAAGTGGTGGAATTTTGTTTGGGGTGGGAGAAGAATATATTTTATCTTACCTGTAAAAGTGCAACCCATAGATAGCATTAATTCAATATGGCCACAATTCAGCAAAGCATTTAAGAATCCTTAACATGTGAACAACCCCATCTTTCTCCAAAAAGGCAGATACTTAACTTTAAATATGTTTCAGTTCAAGTACATTATTAAGTGCTTTACTGAATCAAGGCCTGTATCCTTAAAAACCTGTATCTATAGTTGATGTCAGCTCCTGTGGTTAACATATATTCATAGTCCTATGACCGCATAATGTCAAACCCTTCCTCTCTCCAACATGTAATATCTGCAAAGGAATGCAATGCTATAATTTCACCATGTCATAGTTATCTATAAATTGTGGGGATGAAGATAAGTAGCATTCAGACCATCCTTTAACCTAGTCCAGTCACACATTTACACAGTCTCTTTATAAACTGATTATGACAAACTGAAAGACTAAAATGTATCATTATAATCCGCTGTTAGCCTTGAACCGATCTGAAGAAGAGCTCTGTGTAAGCTCAACATCTTGTGTCTCTCACCAACAGACATTGGTTCAATAAAAGATATTACCTCACCCACTTCGTCTCGCTAATAACCTTGGACCAAAATGGCTACAACAAAACTGCATTGAACCCACCCACTAACTTCTCCAGGACATCTGCTGTACTATAGTTCCCCAATGTTATATTTTATTAAAGACACACTGTTTTGTCCATGTTCTGTTATACTTATTCATGTTAAATAGTATCTTACATGATGGAGTGGTCCTATTAGTCAATTAAACTATTATCAGAGTAAGCTGCTATTCAATATCAGTAAGGATATCAGAACCTGACCCCATATAAATGTATAGAGTTTGATTCTGCTACATTTACTAACACTGACTACTGCTTTACTAAGGGCCAGATTGTGAACCCCTTACACTAAAGTCAATGAGACTCCTCATCTGAGTAATTACTTACCAGTGCAAAAAAAATGGTTTACAATCTATACATACCTGAATAGTGTCAATGAAATAAATGGAGTTACTCACACAGACTTTTACACCCTTACAGTAACTGGTATCATACACCATGAGTAGTCCCACTGAAGTAAACGGGACTTCTTCTGGTGTAAAATGCCACTCAATGTGAGTAATTGTCCCAGAATCCCATAGTAAGGTAATATCTAGCAAGAGTGAATGTGGTAGAACTAGGCCCATGGTTTTTAAATGACTAGGAGTTTATTGTGCTATTTACTATGCACAATATGCATAGTCCTATCTCTCTATTTGTTCCGTACCTTAGTTCCAGTGATCTTTAAAGATCATTTAAATCAGCAGTTATATCCTTCATAAAAATATAATATTGTTATGCTATATGTAGTAATATTTCATATAAAACTACCTTGAATGTGTCAATCATTTCCCCCCAAAAATGTTAAAAGAGAACTTTGCTGTATGAGAAAGCGTTCTGTAGCAGCTATTAGTGACACCAAGGATGACTCTAAATTAGTGATAAATTATCAAACTAACACTCTGATTCAAACATCTCAAACTTTAATAGTATATTGCTATTAACTGTGCAGCAATCCTGCATATCCAAGTTATATTATTCCCATTTTAAATACATGGAATCTTTTGCAAAGACCTCAAACACTATTGATGAGATTGTAAATATATATAAAGCAGTCCATTAACTTCATACAAGCATTTTTATATACCTGAAGGCCTATGACATTTCTTGACAAGATAACCTAGCTGAAGAATTGTTTTGCTAAAGTTCATTCATAAATGACTTACAAAAAATGAATATAAAGATAAATATGTTAGACTGGAGTCTAAACACAACAAAAAACTTGCAATGATAAAAAGCTCAACATGATCAGTAAGAGACTAATTCTGCAGCCCTGACTCAGGTAAATTTTTCATTGACTTAAATTGGAATTTTACCTCAGATAATACTGAAGGATCCAGCCTAGTTTTGTCCTATACAAGCTGCCTCTTCAGCACCACTCTAAGTATATATTTTTATTTAATTTTTAATTCTTTCCACTGATTTGCATGCAGCTCCAGGACCAATGCTAAATACATTGTGCCAACTGTGCATTCAAACTCACAGTCAGTGATTAACAATAGAGAGATTGTTTCTGAAGGTTAGAAGCCAATAAATGTTTAACTTCCTTGAAATTGCATCTAGCACAGGTATCTATGGGTATCACTTTGCACATAAACCATGATCCAAAGGCCTTTGGAGTCAATGGAAGGGCTCTCACTAACATCAGTGGGTTTTGAGTCCTGTCCATAATCCCCAGACTTTATAACTAAAAAGTTAAATAATTGGTACATTTTTTTAAATCAAGAAAACTGTACAACATACATAATAAATGCTTCCTTAATTTTCTTTGTGAGCAATCTACATATATATAGCTTTCAAAAGATACTCCGCTTAATATGTTTTATGTAGAGCTCATAGATTGTAATTACAGATGCTCTGAAAGGCATTGTGGTTCCCAGGAATTATGTTACTAGATCATTGCACTCCTGGCATTATGTTGGCAGTCAGCTCTGCTGCTAAAAGGAAGAATGTAGGGATCATTTCCCAGGGAGCTGCAAAGGTTTAAAAAATATACAAATAAATAGTGTGCAGATATATGTATATTATGTGGATTTTAAAAGTTCAACAGAAAATCAGAACGCCCCTCCCTCCAAAACAAAAAAAATACCCCAAGCTTTTATTCTTCAAAAATCTGTGCACTAACTGAGCATGGATGAGAAAGTGAGGTTTGAGGAGAGCAAAGTACTAAAGTTTTTTTCCATTTCATAGGCATCCAGAATACAAAGTAAAACAATATAGTTTCTGTCGTTTCAGAAATCTGTGAATATACAAAGTAGATAATCTCTCCAGGCAGACAGTCAACCAACCATGGAGTAAAAGCAGCAGAGTGGTTCTAAGAGGAGAGGCACCAAACCAACAGGCGCTGGCGAAACTGGACAGGCACGTGTGTTAATTGACAGGGCATATTAACAAAGCCAAGCAGCTGGTAGACAAATTGCCTCACAATACGACAGAGAGGGGAAACAGCTATCGTTTGAAGAGCAAGAGACGGTAGATGGATGCAGTAGACTGAGGAGGATGGGTGCAATGGGCTGAGCAGACGCCCTTACCCGAGACATTTGTCTATGGCTGGATTGTCTGCAAGACACAGACAGTGATGAAGGTGGCATTTTGCAGGCAGAACGATCTCTGCGAATCAGACAATATAGTCCCAGAACCAGGTGTACCAGTTTAATCAAACGGAATTCAGTGGCTCGCTTCTAAGCAAATGCGCGACTGCCTCTGCAGCCAAACGCTTTTTCGTACTTCTAATTGATGCAAACATCAATGCAAGACCGGCCTAAAACTTTCCCCAGCCCAGTCAATTCCCATCACAGCCCGTTACTGAAGGGGCGTCCCATCAGTCATCCAGTTACACCTTTCTTGTCAACTCTGTGTTTTATTGACAACCACCTTTCAGCCCGCAGACCCCGAAAGGACAGCTCTGTCAATAGTAAGTTGGGATTTATGCGATCAGAGGACATAGCTAATGATTATCTCTTACTTAAAGTAGGACTGCAGCTCCTGGGAGCGCCAAACAATCGGTTATTTCATATGTGAGCAAACACTGAAAGTTTCCTAGCGAGCATTATCGCTGCTCTGCTCCAATCTCTAACGACGAAACGATTCAGTTCAAGCAAATGTGTGGTGCTCATAAAAAAAAAAATCAAGTCTTGACTAAACAAAAGAGTGAGTCTGGTTCGGTCCCCAGGAACGTGAGGTGTCTTTGTTAATTAATCACAATGTGGATTTTCTAGATTGTGGTTTCTTTTCTCAACATCAGTAATGTTCCAGGATCCATTTCGGATACATTTAACTTGAACATCTCCGACCCAGGTAGTGCTGAGGGAGACAAGACTGAGGCGCAAATGAAAGCCTGCCTAACAAGATGAGTTACTTTTCCACCGGTCTAATGATGATAAATTCAAGGTTCCCCCCACGTCCTCACCCTGGGCAGTTTAGCCATAGAAAACAACGAGTCTGGCTTGGAATCAGTTAAGAGAGACCGAGTCAGTAATGATAGTAAATATATTGATCTGCTTGCTAAGCCGTTTTCTTTTGTTCCCCGTGGATAATCACTGTCCCCTCTGAAAGCTGGAATGATTAAAAATGTAAAAAGTCTTTTTAGGTGGGATTGTTTTAAGTGACTCGGACAAGGAATTCGTTCCCAATTTGGGAGTCGGGTCCTTTTAGCAGTGATTTAAAAGGCAGGTGTCTCCGTTTAAGTAGCGGGGAGCCTTAAAGAGAAATGTTTTATTCAAGTGGTTTCGCGTAACGTAGCATCGATCGTTAATGAGACACCAATCTCAGCTGTTCGGTCTCTTGGTTTCCGAAGCGAGGAAGAGAGAACTGCACTCTGGAGTCAGACAGAGCTGGAGCGCTGCCCCTTGAAGTCTCCAGTATACAGCAGCTGTCACTATCCGCCAGTAGTTTGCAGCCCCGGAAGCGCGGACTGGTGATAAAGGTGACGACGGGTTCAGTGACAGGGCCGGTGGGGTAGGAGAAGGGAGCTATCCAGGGTGCTGCAGAGCAGGAGGCGTCTAGCTCCACGAACTGGTGGTAGGGTGTTTGGGTAGTCAGAGGTAAGGAGATGAGGGTATCCAGGATCTGTCTAGGGTCCTGAAAAGCACCAGGCATCCAGTCACTCTGGCGCTACGGTGTCTGAGAATAAGTTACCAATAGAGGTGGAGGAAGTCCTGGAGATGTTCTGAAAAGCAATAAGGTTTCTGCCCCAGAAGAGCAGAGTGTGTGTGTTTTAGGGGGGCGGGAGAGGGGTCATTCTGGGTGTGTCCAGGGTACTGACAAGGACGACAAGATTCCACCTCCACCAGCCTTGGTCCCCGGCTGAACTCTGGGCAAGAGGGAAATCCGCGGCTACACGCCACCACCAGTTATTACCAGAGGGGCGGCGCTCTATGAAACCCTCTTTCTGCTCCAAATTACCGCTCCCCGTTCAAAACTAAGGCAGAGCGCTTGGTGCTCTCCTGGAATCCAGCGACTAGCAAACGTTTTATAGACAGCCTGCCCAGGTCACTTTTGTACGTGTGCACATCATTAAGCTTGAAGCTAAAACGTCTGGTCCGCGCTTTCAACTCCTATTTCTGTACGGATGTAAATAACTTCATTGGCGCTATTCAACGTCTCCAAGGAAGGGGGGATAGTTTTCAAATAAAGTAAGTTAATCTTTCATTGAATAAAGTTTTTCCTTGGCTCCAATAAAGAATATGACATCAGGAATAAAAAATAAACAGAAGTGGGAAAGGGTGGGCGGTTATCTCCTCCCGCCCCTTCTTTAATGCCTGCTAAGAATTTCTTTCCATTTGTGCAGATTCCATTGGCCCTGATCCCTGCTGTCAGGAGTTCTTGACTGTGGTTTATAGATCAGTAGGTCACCCCTCTCTGGTAGTCCCCTCCTCCCCCCTCAGTCTCTGCGAGTTGAAAACTGATAGGATGTGCTGAGAGGGAAGAGGTGTTTGGGATCCCTCTTTGAATCACAGAAAACCCAGCAAGATGGATTCTGTGGAAGGAACTCTAATTCTAAGCAGCAATTTTTGTCATTGCAGGTAAACTATATAGAACCGAAAAGCGTCTCACAATGGCCATTTTTATGTATCTTAGGTGACATAAGAGATTTTCTGTCTCCTCCTGGGTTTGAGGAAATTCTAAATTGTCCAAAGAGGCCCTAGGGGGCCGGGGCAGAAAGGGGGAACATTGCTATTGCGAATAATGACAAATATTGTAATGCTATGGATTGTATCCTATAAACACACTAACAATGGCGCGATCCAATACTGCTGTGTTGCAGTGGCTCAACCTAGTCATTTTTGGTTGACCTTCGATTACGCCCACATGTGCAGAAGGGACTTTCTAAAACTAGAATAAAATTTATTCTGTTTGTGACCCCATGTAAAGTACATGGCTGTTGTCTCTGGCCACCTTTTCAGGAATGTGGGTTGTTTTTCCCCTCCAAAGGCAGAGCACTCTATAGAAGTTTGAACAGCCAGCAATCCGCAGGGTTAAACAATAAACTGAGAAATGTGCAGTCCTGCTGAACAGCAAGCAGTTTGCACAGCATTGAGAATCCGCCAATATATATCATATCAATAAAAGCAGCTCTTCGAAAGCTTGCATAGTAATTGAGATCGGAGATCTTTTTTGATGTGGGTTGGCATTTCCTCATATCAATCTGACAGAGCCAACTCAGGAAATTGCTAGTAATATTCATCTGGGGAGCACTTTCATTAAACGTAATTCATTCGACTTTCACAATAAATTGAGTGACATCCTTACAGCAGAACCTTTTTATCCTTGATGAAGTGCTTGCCAAGCTTGGGGGGGGGGGAGTTCTAAGTTATTGTCACATTCCTTAAAGCAGCGTCGTCAACATGTCAATCTGCTGCATAAAGATGCGAAAGACGTATTTACAAAGCACCCAAGAGGTGGTTTAATGCTGACTTACAAGAAGAGCGAGCTGAGTTAAACTAACTGATAAATCACAATCGTATCTTAACAAAATGCAATCGGACGGGCAGAAGCCAAGCCTAGGAAAGGAAGGGTGGGTCATGGAGTCATTTTCTCAAGGCGCTGTTTATTCCGAGCAATTGATTTGCTAACCATCTTCTCCACAATTTCGAATTTACTGGGGAAATTGTCTTGTTATTAATTAAAATGGCTGTTTAAAGGGACGGGGAAATATTAAGGAGCTTAAAATGGATACCTCTAGGTACTGACTTGGCTAATCACACGGAGGCGGGGATATTGGGTTACATTCAGGTGCCTCTCCTAAAAGGCGAAAGCTATTCCAAATTGCTTCCTTCAGCGATTGAAAAGAGTTAGCTGTATGCTAAGAACTATGCAGAAGGAACTTTTAAGTGCAGAGAAACCTCCTTAAACTTCTACCTGCTGCATATGCCTCTTCACAAATTAGGAACTTAAGCCCTGGACAGAATTCACCGTTCTTCGCTTACTAGGAAATCTGCCAACTGCAAGCAATCCAGTTCCCATCGCAATTAGCGTGCAGTGTCTTCCAGGGAGGAGCTATTCTATATAAAGACAGTATTTTCGGTATTTAAACTCCATTTTAAAATGAAAAGAGTCTAGTTCAAGATTGTGTGAACTCACTAAAAAGTATTCCCAATCCTCTGCTCCCCCCCCCCATCAAATAAATCAAAGGCAGAAAATTGCTTATTTGAAAAAGCAATACCCAGGTTCTTTCAGCTCAAAATACCCTTTTGAAAACATTGTTGAGTGGTTATTGCAGGACAATGCTGCCTATTTTTTCTTCCTTCGCAGCCTAGAGAAATGTTTGGAAAAGTAGGACATCAGCACCTATCTTAAAAATCACCCTATTTTCACAGCCACATCTTCTTTCACATTCACAATCGCTTTCATTAAACAGGCAGAAATGACCGCAAACACTGCCACACGTATAGAAATCACAGAAGTACACAAACTCTGTAGTCATTAACTTCATGTTTTCTCCCCCTCCGCAAATAACGTACACCCAGGACAATTTTAAACAGCTGATCTGCACCAGGAAAGCTACACTCGGATAATCGGAAGGCCTCCAAACTTCAATAATGTTGGGGAATGGTTTTAAAAACCCAGTCAAGTACCGAAAGACACTAGTAGTGCATTTTGAAAACCATTTGCAAGCGTAATCATTCCTCACAGTAAATGATTCCTGGGAACCTTTGTCTTGTGAAAACCAGGATCTACTCTCTTTTTTTAAAGTGCCCACATGATAAAAATTCCCATGAAGCAAACTATTTACTAATGTTTTCTTCCAGCTCTGGACCAGAAAATTCTCCCGAAAAGTGGTGCCTGCTTAAGTTAATTTAAATCTTTTGCTATGTAACTTTTAGTATATGGGAAACGCAAAGGCCACCAAAAATAGTGTAAAGCTTAATTTACAAAAAAACACTGAGTAACTTCATTTTAAGCTTGGGAAAGGTGACAATACGTTTCCTTTTCCCAGCAACCTCCCACCGCAACGCTGCTCTTGTATTTAGCACTCCACCAGATACTCTTGACAGATGAGAACTAATCAATGAATATGGGTAACTTTTAGCCAGGGAGTGAAAGAAATGCACCCTGTTCGTTTAATGTAAAACACTGGAAGTTCACAACAAAACAATCGAACGCAGTCTATCCGGATGTGCATTGTGAAAACACATATATAGAAACCTGCGACCAACAGACACTTCGCCTTCACTGTTTTGAGATTTCCGGGAAGAATGTACATCATTCAGCTGCCGAATGACAAAAAGATTATCCAGTAGGAATGGTTTAACTGCTTGCATGCAAACCTTCTAAAAGGTTGATTGTGTGAAATTATGCTTGTCATCTTAATTTATCAAATCAATCGTGTTTCCTTTAACTGCTGCACAGGAATTAAGTTGTTATTCCGTTTGGAATGTAACATTCCCGTGGATGTACTTGCGCCATAATCAGCAATCTCCAGTCATTTGCACTGCTACAATGGATTGCCTTAGCAATTTGTGTGGAAATGGTACGACCCATCTCTTTGGCCCATCCTTGAGAAATAAGTCCAGTTAGGATCTCTTTGCCAAGAACCATGTTTTTCGCCACTTCTACAGCATGTTGCTTCAACCCAGTACAAAGTGTCTGACTAGACTGTGCAGGAATTAAATAATAATAAGCTTTTTATTTAGGAATTATTGTAAAGCTAAAATGTCCTTTTAATATATGTCATTCAAAATTAAGACGTGTTAAGACTCTACAATATATGAGTGTTGTTTTCCTTCTTGAGTTATATTTAGTGCTAGGTCAGGGGCGATTTTCAGTTTTGATGCAGCATTATCAGTTAAAAAAACTTTAATCAGAAAATTGCAACTAGATACTTTCGAATGAACAATGTAAAACTGAGGTTCGCTAGTTAAAATCATGACTAACAGTGTAGCATTGAAATACTTTCTGTAGTGTAATGTGCCTTATATAATACCCTCCAGACTGAAGAAACAGGAAACGTGTGCCCTTAAAGACTAAATCCTTATTCCACCAAAAAGGTACTTTAGGCCAAAGGAAATGCATCTACTGTGCTAATTAAATCTAACCACATCAAGCAGTTCGCCTCTTTGTGCAGAAATACAGTACAAAACAGAGAGAGAAATATATGTCTGTTCAAGTCTGGAGTTATCTCCTTATTAATAAATAAATATAATACTGGGAAACCTTTTTCGCAAGGAAAGTCTCCACATGACATTCCTATTCATTAAGATGTATCTGTATCAGCAGTGACCTCTATAAATTTCATATAAGGCCGGATGGAATATTGGCATATATCTCCACAAAAATAGAACTGCACTTTACAAGATTTCATTGGAAAAAAGCGCGGGGGGAGGCATTGGTTTGAGCTGAAGTCCAGGCTGTCAGATATCTATATTTGTTTAACTTGGTGCATCCCAAGCTTGCTAAGTACACTGTCATTGGATATTGTCTGTTTTATATGTAAGAAGACTCTTTTCCCTAAAGGACCCTACCCCAAAAATCCACCCTGCACTTTAAACTAACTACATGGGAATCTGAACGTATTTGTTTCCACATCCTAAATGGCTGGGGGCTGAACATTTAAATCTTGGTTGTAACTGCTCTGTGCAGTTGTATGAGTTTGTGCAAGGCTTATACATACACACGCATACACACCCAAAGTAGAGGCAAGCACAATGTTGCACCTTGGTGGTTCCTGACGCTGCATTAAAGTTTTAATCAAAACTTCCTGCTTCATTGCTAATATCAGACTGTTATTACATGAGGGCCTAATTCGAACTTTTAAAGCCACTCATCCAGGAGGTTAAATCTATAGCAAGATGTTGGAATACATGTATAAAGATTGAGACTGAAATAAGTATCTGGTTAGAGAGGGAATAGCCTTTGGATTCATTTTTTCTCTGAGTGTTTTGGCAGACGATACAAGCCAGTTGAAAAGTGTCCCCTCCCCCTAAATTGTCTTTTATTCTCTATTTTATTGTATCATATTTTTGCATTGTTTTGAGGGAGACCGGAAAATTGTCTCCTTCACTCTGTAATGCCAAGCCCTGCGAAAAAAAAGGCATTCAGGTAATGAAGTCTGTAACTAAACGGTAATTGAATCAGCATAATTTGCACACTGAATGGTTTTCAAATGCTCCCAGTTTACAATTAAAGGAGAATTAATGCACTTGTTGTTCAGACTGCGGCGCGTTAGAATAAATCCAGCACTGTTGTTGTAATGAGTGCAAAACAGTTTAACTGCCAGCAAACACATTCAAAATTTAGCACAACGTATCGATCTCGCGCCTGGGTTTGATAGATTATTTGCCACATGCTTTTTCATATGCTATAAAATTAACGGAAAGTAGCAACGTTTGCTGCAGATGTGCCGCCAGTCTGTGACGCGAGGAGAGTAAATCGTGTAGGGAACTTTGTGTGTTCGAGTCCTGTCTTTGGTTAGCTGAGCGCACCCGACCACCACGTTGGTATCCCTCTTTTCTATGGTAGTTGTCATGTCTACGTTTTACATCGTATTCTGCCTTCTTCCTTTAATGTTTCTAAGCTTCCAGTCCTGCCTTCTTCTACACCCCGCTGTCTGCCTTGTCCTGAGGGGGAAGGGGACTAGCTGTGGTGGTTTCACTTTTCTAAGCTATGCCTCTTTATTTGCTGCTGTTCATTTGGGGAGCGGGTACGAGCAGGTGCCACACAATAGTGTGCGTTCTCATGTGGGTTGGTTGCCCCTGTGCTCACCTGCTTACCCCCAAGGTGTCCTGGGCTGGGCTGAGACTGACGCGCAGCGCCCTCAGGCGGGCACATGCTGCAAGTGTAGGAAGTAGCGCACAGAAAAGCAGCCCGGAACCCGTTCATTGAACCTGTGACCGGTTAAAGATACCTCTCTTCCCCTTGGCATCTATGTGAACATTAAGTGTGCAGCTATGAAAATGCACTTATATGTTTGCAGCTCTCCCTTATTTCCACTCACCCTGAGCCTAGAAGCAGTTTCAACTGCTTTTCCGACCTGAGGACAGATCCGTAGAGCTTGGTTTGCCCGCTATGCACCAAAGGAGGAAAGGATGCGAACTAAAGACATGCCGTCTGCCCTTGTTCCTTGTGATTATATAGGGAGTAAAGTATGCGTTAAAGGAGATAACACGCCTACTTGTGTTCCTCTGGTAATCTTAAAGGGAATTTGCTACGGAAGTCAATGACACATCATACAGAAAATACTAGCTGTGCTTGTCACTGAGTGTTTACACGACGGTACTGTACTATATTGCAAAATGAATGTCTTCTGTTGTGGTTCAGCGACAGTGATCCCCGTCCGGAAGTGTTTCTAGCAGCAATAACAAGTAGCAAAGAAGAACTTGCCTGCCATACAGAATAAACGATGAAGACACACTGAGAGGGTATTTCAAAGCACGGCATGTTCTGTACCTCCCCGCACACCCTTCAGAGAGAGGGGCACGGGCATATGTGCCCCGGAAAATGTACATTCCCAATATAAAGTCTGATCTTTTATTGCCTTCCTGGAGCTGGGGAAAAGATGTTTGTTTAGAGCCGTTACCTATTTGGGGCGTGTTATAGGCGATCACTTTGATTCCCCGCCTGCTTTATACACTTCCCGAGCGTCCTGCATATCATACACTTGTCCTCTGAACAAATCGGCAACTCTAGAAGCTACACTTCTGTCTGGAGAGAAAGTTACAGACCCCTAGTCCCCCCTCCAAACCACCGGGGGAAAGCTTTCAAAGCGAGGCAGCGCAGACGTTCCCCCTCCTGGTTCGTGTCACAAGCCCCCTGCTAGCAAAGAGTCGCCGGAAGGTGCAGCTGCGGCCCCAGCACAGTCGGTCTGTGAGGGGGGCTGTCCACCCTCCAGGCTTTATAGTCAAACACACAGAGGGGCGTGGGGGCGCAGGGAAATTAAAGCAGAAATAGTTCCGGAACCTGATAAAGTTGTTGGAACCGAGAGATCTCGCTTGAGATCCGAGTGGGATGCCGAGTTTTGTGTTTGTTTGTTTCTATGATGCCCGATTCCCCCTACCCCCCAAAGATAAGAGGTCATCTGAAACTTACCAGGTAGAGAGTAGGCTGCAGCAGAAGCACGGCGTACCAATATACAGCCTGCATCCTCCCAGCTCAAACTTCCACGGCTTTTCCTTCGTTTGCTCTTTGTTCCTTCAAGACCATAGATCCACCTGACATCCACTTTACAGAAGAAGCAGAGCTCTCACCAGCCTAGACAAAAATGAAATTATAGACCCCATGACCACAAGACAAGGTTAGACTTCGAGACAAGGAGGGAAGAGAGGAAGAGGGGCCGCGGGGAGAAGGAGGAGAGGCCGGGGATGGGGGACAAATAACGATTAAAATCGAGTTAATCCAGCGTCAGAGCCAAGTGATCGCATGGTCCGGGGCTGGCTGGCGTGCTGCTGGGGCTGGCGCTCCTGGGAGCTGAGTCCTTTGGCGAGCGAGGTGGCTGGAGCGCACCCTTGCGTGTGCTGGGCAGGAGCCTTTGGTGCCACTGGCTGCCAGACCTGCCTGGCTGTTTTATATCAGGAGGATCCGGGCTCCAGCCGACTGCTAGTTCACTGCCACCGCCACCGCCACGCAGCAGCAGGCTGGAGAAGGGAGGGAAAGGGGGGCAGGAGCTCCCGGGATTAGGGACCTAGGAGGCGCCTCGACGCTTACAATCAGGGCAAACCGATTCGCCTCCCGGAAATCCGACCGGCTCTGTTCAAGCCAAACCGCGCCCGACTGCCCACTTTAAAGAAAGCAGCTGCCTTGACTCTGCCCCTGCTCACTCGTGCCTGGCTTTGCCCCGAGCCGTGCGTGCCGCAGGTCTCCCGAAGACATGTGGCTAAGCGGATGTCCCCCTCCCCACCTAGCCCCCCGGAGGGCCGCATCCTGGGGCAAGCCGGAGCCCCCGCTATGCTCTCTCTATACGTACTGCTGTAGGGTCCGAACGCAGCCAGGGATGCTCCATGTAAACCTACAGTGGCTGGCAGCCTCCTAGGAACCAGGGGTCCCTTTCGCGTCGCCTCTCCATATCGCGCGTAGGTGTCCCGTGGAAACAGGTGCCGCCGTCAATCCAGCGTGCGGGAAGGGAGTCGCCGCTGGCTGGGACCCGACTGGATCCACGTCGCAGGAAACTTACAAGGGGGAGAAGCGAGAGGCTGCCGGGACCGCCAGCTTCAGTCTGGCGGCCAGGCGCCGCGGGCGCCGCGCTGCGAAGCCTTCCTGGCTGTTTGTCTCTGTTAAATGGGACTTGTTGGAGGAGCTGGGGGGGCACGCGACTGTTTAACTCCAGATCAAATCTAGCTGCGAAGACCTGGGCAGATCTCGTCTGAGCCGCGGACTGTCCGAGAGTCCCTGTTGGGGGGAGAGAAAGGCGAGTTTAGCAGCAGCCCATCCGTCCCTCCAACGCGGGCGGCGAATCAGAACCCGCCCCAGGCGCTGTGCCTGGCCCTGCCCTGCCACCAGGGGGCTCTCCCCGGCTCCTCGTTTGCGCCGGGACACGCCGCTGCCCGCCAGCCCCTGTCACTGCATTAGAACCAGGAGACTGTTTGTTCCCCCTTCAGTAGCAATGAATATCCCAGGCCAATAAAGAAGTGTTCAGCCGATGGCTCTATCTCTCTCTCTCTCACACACACACACACACACACACGGCTCGTTCTGTGGCGGCACGGACGGGCTAACAGGTGGTTTACAGGTGCTGGGGGAGCCCGCTGCCAGCCTCTTGGATTTAATGGAGGGTTTCCTCATTAGGGGGCGCAGAGAGCAGCCCCTCGGAGCTGAGCCGGAAAGCCTAGCCCCCGCTATCCACCGTAGTGCTGCTAAGAGGCATTACTTAGGAGCGAGGTCTGGTCGCCCTTGTCTGCTTTCTTCTGTACAGCGATCATCCACTGGGCTTTGTCTTTGAACAACAACAAAAAACCCAGGGTGGGGGCTATTTAAAAATGTCACCCGGGCCTCAGAAATGCGGGAAGGGGCATCGTTTTCTCTGGAGAACCCGAGCGAGCCCTCGCCCTTCTCCAGGTGTGTTGCCAAAGGTAGCGTGCCGAAGCTCTTGATTTATCGTTTGATTCAAGGGAAACAAGAGCCAACCTTTCTGCATGCTCGGCTGGAAAAGCCAGGTTCAGCTGTCCTGCCAGATACCCGCTACTCACCACCCCAGCACGTCCCGCTGATTAATATCGCAACCCGACGACTCCATTCTGATCTGCAAAATATTGTGTAAACTCGGGGCGAGGGGGCTGCGTTTGGAACATGGCCATAACAAGGTGATTTGCGATTAGTGCTTTGAGATGAATGCTGCCAGTAAGGCACAATGTCCATTCCTCAGGATACCCACAGGATGGACGCCTCAAGACGTCTGAGGTCCCTGTTCTAGCATCATCTGTTCCCCGTGTATGTAGGATTCTCGGCTTATTGACCATGAAGCTTGCAGCCTGGAAGAAACCACCCCAATATTCTGTCACTCCAGAAATAGTTTCCATCACAGGGTAGCCCAGGCCTGGCTTGGGTTTCTGGTCTGGAGGCTCTAGATATACATGAATAATGATGAAGAGATTCATTCGACTAGCTAGTTCCCCGGCCACCTTCCCCAACAGGGATGAAATGATAAGAGGGAAACTGTCCCGAGAGATCAATAGCCGCATAATCTTCCTACCCTAAAGTAAACAAATCTGCTGCCCCTTTGGCAACTGGACTAGCACCGCCATTATGCAGCCTACTACTGCAGGAGCGTTATTCCACACACCCCGCCTCTAACCAGTTACTGTTACAAGAACACATCCTAGATCCCCCACCCTTGCCATGGACCAGATTTGGCGCTCTCCCGTTGAGTAGTAACTGACCCTGCAAAGCAATTGCCCTACTTTCAGTAGGGTGACTCACAGAGTAAGATATTATCATTGTGACCAGGGGGGCAGAATCTAGCCCTCTGTCTCTCATTTGCAGGTCTAGGGGGTCATAACAGGGTTTGGCCACAAATTCTGATGTCAGATAACTGGGCACTGATATGTCCAAAGATCACATGTACTAAGACTTACTGTTAAAGGATCTGTTCCCATATCTTAAGTACATGGGAGGTGAGGGAGCTCAGCATCTCCCTGGATCAGACCCCAAGAAAGGGGTTATCTGCCTTAGTGGTCCTGTCTGTACTGTTTGAGCATCTGCCCAGCACTGATGGACATGCCCACATTCTGTCCAGCATTCTTGGGCTCCAAGGAAATCTGAAAGGGGTTCCTCTGAGAGCAAATTCTTTATGTGTGTTAAATTAGGCACATTATGAAGATATTACACTGGAAGCCCCAGTCCCACAGTCCTAACCCAGGTAAAAGCTCAAGGGTGAAATTCTGGTCCCATTGCAACCAATGGCAAAACTCCTATTGACTTCAACAGGGCCAGGACCTCACTCTGAGTGAAATAAATGAAAGTCTTGCCTGAATAAGAAGGGCAGGATCTGGCCCTGGATGCACTTTTCCACTTTCTACCTACTCTTGGGGTAGTTGTCTGACCACAGGGACAAGGGAAAGGTTTTGTCTGTATATACTTTTGAAAGAAATGTAGAAATGCTTCTCTTCTACACATGCTGAGCCTGATCCAAAAAACACTGAAGTCAATAGAAAGACTGTCCTCAATCCACTTTGGATCGGGTGCTGTTCATCTAAACCAGCTTCCAGTGATATCAATGGCGATTTTGGCATTGACTTCAGCTGGCATAGAATTGGGTTTTACTTCAGAAAGGCTGTTTCTATTGTCATTTAGCTATATTGTTGGGGGAGAGGAGTTGATGGAAGGAAAACAGCATGCTAAAGAAGCAAGTAGGAAGCTGGCTGTGATTGCTTTAAAAAACAAAATGTTCCAAAGGATTCCTGTTATATGCACACATGACATTTTTTCATATGAAATGTGATGTTACTGAATATCTGACATTATTTACAAGTGACTTTTTACACAATAATTTGACTTTTATGTGAGTATATATAATATCAGTACCATAGCCTGGGTGGAGTATTGAATTTTTTCAAAAGAGATTTTAATTGCAGCCATTTGTATGCTGTTTAATAAAGTGGTCCTTAGCACAACAGTTCCAGGAAAAGGACAGTCTCTCAGTCAATGAGCTTTTCCCATTAAAAATCCCAATTTAAGAGTTTATAGAGTGATTTCTTTTAGCTCCAAATTTTATTTCAGCCATTGTTAAATTATGCAAATTATTACAAAAATAGTTTTAGAAGACTCAAATGGACCAAAAAGAACGCTAAAACAATGGCAAGTGATTAGTTCATATAATCATGTAGTTTAATTACTTTTGGTATTAGAAGAAAATCACAATAATAATTTAATAATAACTGTCAAGGTATTGTCCTAAACATACCTGCTGGCTATGCAAACTATATTTCATGTGCATAAGTGTGTGAGAAATGTATATACTAAGTAGATCTCAGGTTTCAGAGCAGTAGCCGTGTTAGTCTGTATCAGCAAAAAGAATGAGGAGTACTTGTGGCACCTTAGAGATTAACAAATTCATTTGGGCATAAGCTTTCGTGGGCTAAAACCCACTTCATTCGATGCATGGAGTGGAAAATACAGTAGGAAGATATACATATACAGAGAACATGAAAAGATATATATATATATATCTCTTCCTACTGTATTTTCCACTCCATGCATCGGATGAAGTGGGTTTTAGCCCACGAAAACTTATGCCCCAATAGATTTGTTAGTCTCTAAGGTGCCACAAGTACTCCTGTTCTTTTTTTTAAGTAGATATCAGTTCCTCATGACAAAATGCACACAAAAAATGAGTGATTATTTTCTTCTTTCAAACAGCATTTCAAAAATAAAAACAAAGGAAACACATATATACCCGGAAAGAAATAGAGGCGGGCCAAAGGTCAGAGCCTAAGGCCAGATTCTGAGCTGGTGTAAAGGGACATAGCTCCCCTGGCATCAATGGAGCTTACAGAGATTTACACCAAAAGAGGATCTGGCCCCTGATCAAAATTTTCCCTGAAGTTCAGTTTTTTTAGGATCCAAAGTTATACTTAGTGCCCATGGTTGAAATCCTGCTCTTATTAAAACCAGTGGAAGTTTTGTTTCATCTCTTTAAAAGCTACATTAGTATATCAAGGTGGCTGTCTTGAAATGAAAAACCGAAACAGTCTTTATCGTTCTATTAGTTTGCATGCTGAACTACTGAAGAATTTGTATGCACAACAAAGACAGATTGAGGCCTCCCTTCAGCTCCATTGCCTTTGTGTGTTTGCACTACAGAGTATATGGGGCCAAATCCTGTTCACATTACTCGTACGAATAGTCCCTTTGAAATTAACTCTGAATGTCCATGTTTTGGTCCATTTAAGACAGACCACTTTCACATTTTTAGTAGTTTTTTGTTTGTTGGTGTTTTTTTGTTTTGGTTCCGGGGAACCGTACTTATTTTCACCGAGTTTTTATAATTATTGTACAAATGAGTCCTTTGTCTTCATTCTTTGTTTACATTTTATTTATATAATCTCTCAAGGTCAGGATTTGACTTTATTGCAGTAATTGTATTTCTTTTAATAAAAAAATGGTTGTGAGGGGTTTTCTTTTTCCATTGATCTATAAATGGTTACAGCCAGAGACACCATTCAAGTGACACTTTGCTACATTCTATATAAAAAATACAGAGACATTTTAACCACTTCCACAGAGACGACTTGAATTCATGAAATACATTTTTATAATTTCCCCTTCTGCTTCAGGACCTGATCCAGTTCCTACTGAATTCAATGGAAGGCATGCAGTCAGTGGAAGTTGAAGCTGGCTCTCAGTAGCTAGTGAATGGAGTAGATTGTAGTGTACAAAGGTGCACCAGAGTCTCATTGCAGTCATGCTAGTGTAAATCTGGTATGATTCTATGGACTTCAGTGGAGTTATTCCAGATTTGCACCTGTGTATATGAGATCAGAATCTTGAGAAGTGAGCTTGAGTTCAGTGGAATGCAATTTATATATTTATATGTGTATAATTTACAAGGACTATACTCAGCAATTGCTTAATAACAAGACCATTGAACTCATGGAGAAAAAATAATTGTCAAGATCATGAATAAAAATAAGTAAAAGAGCTTTTTAATCTTCTTTACATGGGAAGCCTTTTTTCTAAACTGTAATTTATGTAATAAATCTTAGTATTTGCATTTCACAGATATTTCATTTATCAGATCTTTGAAGTGTTGTACCGTGGCTATCTGAAGGATACAATAGTTTTAATTACACCCATAAGAAAATCAAGAAACACCATAAAGAAAATTAATGGGAAGGAAGTGTATAGTGAGCAGAGTCTGTCCAGAAAATACAAAGACTTGAATGGTTTTCTTAAAGACACAATTAGATTTGAAAAAAAATATGCATCTAAGTGAACCTCTAAATTAATATCCAATTACTGGGATTCTTCAGGCTGGTAACTCTAGAAATTATTAATTGATAACTCCCCAGAAACCAAATGTGTCGAAGACAGAAAACTTGGTAACAAAAGTTCTGTTTAAAATGCGTGTGTGTTTTCAGGTGCAAAAACCACAATCTGAATAGCATCAGTTAGGAAGCTGTAAGGGCGTTAAATTGCACTGCAGAAGGAATTAAAGTAGGGGAGAGTCAACAGGGCCAGCTGTCCCTGAGGTTTCATGTGAATGCACAGGGAGAGCAGAAAGGTTGAGAAGCCGTCCCTTGTGGCCCTTGCAGGAACTATTCCTCCCGTGCACCACATGGAGTGCACATTTACCACATAACGGTTGGGGAGGAGGTGCTGCGTTGCACTGTATCAGTCCACGGAGTAGGCCAGGCATGCCTTGCTGAGAAGGCTGCTCCATAGAGACTAACTGTGCAATGGAGGACTAGGGGACAGATTGTATCCCTCTAAGGCAAAATCCTCTCTGAGGTTAGGGTAGCATGACTCTGGCCTGTACCTGCTAGGGAGAGTGCCTGGGTACATTATAACCCATAATGTCTGTATCTTCCCAAAGAATGTGGTCCAGTGTCATCCATTCGTACCACATGGAAGAATAAGCTTCCTGTCCCAATATTACTATCATTGAGGAGAACTCTGACGGTGTCTTTCTTTCTGTCATTCCTTCTTATTACATTTTACGGGAATTGCTCACGCTCAGGAATAGTGCTGGGCTTACAAACCTGGGGACAGAAGTTGCCTGTTTACCTACAGAACAGACACAGCAGAGGCAAAGCTGGGCAAATTTCCAGTTTTTGCCCCATCGGTGTTACTTAGCTTTGTTCTGAAACAACCATCTTGAGAGATGAGAAGACAGATCATTCTTCAAGCCCATCCCATCCTTGGCTTTTGTGCCAACCACATGAAAGCAAGACTGAAAGCTAGTGCTGCTTTTTGTCATATGATCCCTTGCTCACTGGGAGCTGAATGGAGGCCACACATTCTATGTAGAGCAACAAACAGCCACAGTTCCTATGTTTAAAGGTACAACTGTTAACAAATGAAAAGGAACTGCTTTGTGCCAGCCACTAAGTTAATATTCAGATCTGTAAATGAATAGAATTGCTACTGTAGCCATTTAAGTTAATTTTTTCTTAGGGGAGCCTCTAATAAAGGAACAAAGATATTTTAGGGAACAGACTAAGTGCATGGTTCATCTATCTATCTCCTTTACGTTTAGTACAATCACTAGTGTGTACAGGTAAGGGGAAATGGCCCTTATACTAAATAACATGAGAACTCAGACTCCATGTTTTTTTGAATTGTTTTTGCTGTATGATGAGTTTGTGAACTAAGTTCCACCTACTGCATGCTGATTTTGCTGCTAACTCAACAGACAGCACATGATACACATAACTTGAGTGGCGAGTTATTTCATTGAACTATTTCTTTTGTAGTCATGAAATGACTTGACATAGCTTTTCATTACAATACAAACTGTGTGTGGAATAGTAACTTCCGAGTTTAAAATACTTTTAAAGTCTGATGACATTGTATGCCTCATACAATTTGGGTCCAGCTCCTATTCCCATTGATGTCAATAAGAGTTTTGGCATTACCTTCAAATGAAGCAGGACTGAGGTCCTTATCCGATAGTTTTAACCATGCATTGTTCCAGTAAGGCAGTCTATTTTCTAAGGCCCCAGTCCTGCAAGTGACTCCACATGGGCAGACCCTTACACTGGCACAGGGTTATACTATACTATGTTCTTTTTCAGTCTGCCTTTGACATTACATTTATATTTTCTATTTTTTTTGTGCACTATTCTTTTTATGGCAAATTGCCACAAACAAAAATATAATTGCATTGGACACTTCAATTATACATGCCGCATACATTAATATGTACAATGGACTAGATCCCTGACTGGTGTAAATTTGCATAGCTTCACTGAAGTTGATGAAGTTATGTCAGTTTACCCCAAGAGAGAATCTAGAGCAATATATTTAGTATTCTTGAGATGTAATAGAAATATTAGATTGTGGTTAGGGGCCGCGCCTTATGTAAAATGGGGAAAGTTACCAAATTTCATATGTTGTAAGCAGATAAATAATGAATTTCTTGCGTAAATGATTCTCAAAGATGAAGAAGAAAAGTGAAATATCAGAATGATCACTGGGATTGATCTGTGTGTTGTGAAAACTTTTTAGTGCCTGGGTGAATCCCAGAAGACCCTTCAGTCAAATGCAGATTAAAGCTTTTGTATTTAGAGTGATTTAAGGGGGTTGGGAACAGCCAGGTGAAAGAAAGCTTCAATCAATGTAGCAAATAAATTATAGAGGAAATAAATGTATCTTCTCATATGCAATCGTCACTGAGGTATGGACACATGGCACAAAAGAGACAGCTTTAGGATCAACACTGTTAGCAAATACACGTTTTGAAAACAAAGGAATGTCAATTTGTTGATTACTTTGCTGTACGAGTGTAATGGCTGTGCTATCTACTGCTTCATCACCATTTCACTCTTGACAAAACTTTACTAAAAATTCTTAGGAAGTGAAGCCAAAATCAAAAGAAAGAGAAATGACCAATTTTCATGGTTTACATCATTTAATGTAAAAATTTATGGTTTCCTTGACTTTGACAATGATGTGTGATTTACAAGGGGTCTTAATTACAGTGCATTAGTACAATCCTCCAGTGCCACCTTGTGTTTTCATATAATACTGCAATACACATCCTCCATTAAACCGACATTTCCCATGCATAAACTGACAATTATGCACACAACTATTCATAAATTTAAAGTAACAGGCAAAAAGCTAGAACAATGTTTAAAATGAGACTAGATATTCTACTTTTCTCACATTTTGCATTTAACAGTGTTCTGTCAGCAATGCAGCAAAGCAATCTTTTTTCACTCTTACAGGATTGTAAACATTGAACATAAGAACATAAGAATGGCTCTACTGGGTCAGACCAAGGGTCCATCTAGCCCAGTATGCTATCTTCCGACAGTGGCCAGTGCCCAGTGCCCCAGAGAGAATGAACAGAACAAGTAATCATCAAGTGATCCATCCCCTGTCTCTCATTCCCAGCTTCTGTCAAACAGAGGCTTGGGACACCACTCCTTCCCATCCTGGCCAATAGTCATTGATGAACCTATCCTCCATGAATTTATCTAGTTCTTTTTTAACCCATTTATGATCCTGGCCTTCACAACATCCTCTGGCAAGGAGTTCCACAAGTTGACTGTGCATTGTGTGAAGAAATACTTCATTTTGTTTGTTTTAAACCTGCTGCCTATTAATTTCATTTGGTGACCCCTAGTTCTTGTGTTATAAGAAGTAGTAAACAACACTTCCTTATCTACTTTCTCTACACAGTCATGATTTCATAGACCTTAATCATATCCCCCCTTAGCCGTCACTTTTCCAAGCTGTACCTAAGGCTAATTTTTATGTGGCAACCATGATCTCAAGCCTATTGAAGTCAATGGAAAGACTCCCCCTGATTTCAGTGGGTTTGGATCAGACCCTTATAGAGTAGCTTTAGCATTGTTACAAAAGAGTGCTATGTGATTATACAGTAGGGCTATAATTTTTGCTTAAAATGTGGAATCTCAATTTGCCAATTTAACAATATTCATCACTATGTAAATCCATGGAGGACCTATGTTTAATGTCAATATGATGCTGATTGCCAGATAAAATAACATAAACCATTATGATTGTTTGTATCCAAAGATTTCCTCCTCATCCCGCAACCCATACGTCACAGCCCATAACAGAGAGTAAGGATAATAAAGTGATAGCAGCACTAGCTATCATAAAGGGATGGGGGGAAGAAGAGAAGGCTGAGCCATGGCTTTACTCCTCACATCCAAGCCCTCCAGCAGAGCAGTGAGCTGCTGTGGGGACCTCATGCTGCAACTCTGAAGCGATGTAGCAACAGATATGTGTCCCCTGTGTGCCAGTGAGCTCCAGAAAGCATTGTACATGTTTAAGACACAGGACTGCTGAAACATCTACTGGGGTGATGAGTTTTTGCATTGGCCCTGACATGGGCCAGTGAAGACACAGTAGATCCCTAACTAATCAATAGTTCCACTTTGCATATTCTTAGAGTTCCTAGCAGTGCTTCATTGCTATTATACCCAAGCTATTTGCAAGGAGATCATGGCCAAGTCTAGGTTTTGCAAGACACTATGTGAAATGATATTTGGGGGGGTACAATCCAGTCTACTCCTCTCGTCATCAGGCTTGTGGCCCTGTGCAGCACCTACCACAAAGGGCACTGATTTATAATTGGAGTTTCTAGGCACTACCACAGTACAAAGAATAATTAATAGTAATAACTGTGGCTGGTAAGTTGGTTGTGTGCACGCCTGCAGGGTCTTAAGCAATTAAATAGTTGGTTGTCTTGAAGCTGATGATAAAGGAGGTATGTTTTATCTACAAATAGAACTATTCCCCTTACATTTATGGGACATAACAAATTAGACCAAGGAGAATCAGGGTATTTGATTTTATGCATTTAAGATTCCACCCAACCCAGAAATGAAGAGATCTCTTTTGAATGAAAAATAGTTTCAGAGTTGCTAAACCAGAATTGCATAATGAGCCCAAACCAAAAAGATGAACATCATCTTTTTGTCCACTGACATCTCATCAGATTATGCAGCATCAGTCAAGCATCACATAGCAGGCCTTGAAATTTAGATTCACATTTCTGGGGGTCAGTCACTTGTCTTACCTACATCTCCATCATTTACTTTGTCAGTCATGCAAACCGCCAACACATCTACTATTTCACAAGTAGGTTGTCCTATGTTACGCATTTATTGAATTTCTTCAGTTTATGCAAAGCATCAATCGTAAAACCATCAGTTCATAAAAAATTCAAGTGTTAGGAGTAAGCTTTTGGAAGGGTCACTTTCCTTTTGTGGGCACAACTTGTGTCCACATTTTTACACCCATATTTGAACTGTGGAAACCTGCCTTAAGACTGCAGCTACCCAGATGTGTGCACATCATTCATTTCTTGGGCACAAATTGTGCCTGAAAACCTGAAGGACATACCTCATCTTCAATGAAGTTATGCTTCTTAACCAAATGCACACTAGTTTGATAGATATGTATATACAATATATATGCAGATACAGGAATTTAGATACTATTTCCATGGTTCCAAGATTCAATTTGATATATGCTCAGATTCAGATGTAGTGCACAAAATTACTCCATAATGTACAGAGGATAGTGAAGAAATACAAAAGCTAAACGTCTGTTGTTCAAAAAGCTGATGTTGCTCTTTCTTCAGATTTCTCTGTTGCTATTTCTGTTTAGATGCCTCTGTCATCTGAGTGACAGTGGCTAAGGCTCTCACAAGGCAAGAGAGATGCCAATTTTTGTAAAAGGAAATGGAAGTGCTGTTACTCAACTCTGCTGTAAGATCACTAAATCTTAAAGCTTGTCTCATAGTGGAGGTGCAGTGAAGCAGGAAATTGCTAATTCAAAGTATATAGGAGAAGATCCACTACCTGGGGATACTGTTGAAGAGTGGAAAGCAGAGGAGTTCAAACAGGAACTCACCCCAATAGCCAGTATTGCACAGTGAAGGAAGGAGGCATCCGTGGGCTGAGGAGAGCAACTTCCCAAAAACATTTGTTTACACTATTGTTCTAAGCTTAATTGTGTGTTATATGGGTTCAATAATCCTACAGTGATCAGTGGCACTGAGCTCTCTTCAGTAATGCATACATCTGGCATACTCTACTGATTCTCAGCACCACAAGCTACATTGATATACCTATCCTGGATCAACTGGGAAATTCATACTCTTTATTTTATTTTAAAAATGTGATCATCAAACGGTTAACATTTTCAGCTATAAATACTAACTAAATGGGCTTCTGTAATGAAGATGGATCCAATCCAATGATGAAGCCTACTTTAATATGGCTTTTTACGTATTTGTACAAAGTTCAGAACAACAGGACTGCAGGTCTGAATGAGGCCTCCTGGCACTGCTGGAATATAAACAATAATAGTATCAGCTCAACCATATAAACTCCACCACTAAACCTCAAGCAGATAAGAGATAACTAAAGTCATTGCGGGTATGATCATTTTTGTGTGTCTTTGTGGCATAGCTGTACAGTAATGGTGGTTTCTATTTATGACGTTTCTATTGTAATGGAGGTGTCCAATTTATGCAGAATATGTCCCTCCTCCATGCAAGATTATGCAGAAAGAGAGTGCCTTTTTAGCTGATCCTGATTCTACGAACATTTATGCACAGGCTTTAACATTAATCATTAAACATTATGCAGGAGCATAACCTTGAGAGAAGGAGAGGAAGAGAGAGAGAGTTTACACTTATTGTGTACACTTATTTTAAAGGCTTGAATTGTAACTTGTCTAATTGGTAGACAAAACAGTCTAAAATCTGAGGACTAGAGATATCTTTTTCTGATATGCTTAAAACTTAATATTCACTGGCAAAATTGATTTCACACTATTTGCTCTATCCAGCTGTTCCAAAATGGGATTTTTACTTTGAACATACTGTTATCTTCATCATGCTATACCAGACACCTTCTCCAAGCCAACACGTACTTGTAAGGCATCTTCTATAAACAATGCCAAGGCAGCATTTTATTACAAGGTAGGCTGGACATTCTTTCTGAACCATGCTGAATTGGGCATATGTTAAAATAAATGGAATCCATGCTTCTTTAAGGGCTAAATAGGGCTTACACTGAAAACTTATTGCAAATGCCCCTATTGTGCCTGAGGGAAATAATACAAGTGTTATAAACTCTTACAATATATTCATTTTCACAGTCATAAGTATATCTGAGTGTATTGGTGCACTGTTCTACCAGTGGATACAGCCAGTGGTATGTCTCCCATTCCTGAAGGCTTTACTGGTTCGATAATATCAACCAAAGTGAAGAGAAACATTCACAATGTTGCTGCTGCTAAAGACAGTGTCCCTGAGGAACTGTGCAATCAATCAACCCCTTCTGAATCGTGTTGTCAGCACTGATGGCCAGATATTTAAAGGGACTTCAACTTGCTCAATATTTTTGCCTCCATAATGTTGTGCCCTCTATCACCTGCAGATACAAAAGTGTGGTGGCAGTTAACTGCCTGTGAAAATGATAGCATTTAGACAACTTTCTCCCTGATTTCATCTGCAGATACATTAACTAGTCACAGTTAATTGTTGGTGCAGAAGTAGACGCTATTTTTAAAAAGATGGCCCGAGACATCAACTTGAAATTCCTCTTATGCTGTTGAGCTGCCTCCTTTGTTTTTTCATCTCCAGGGAATGAGCTGTTAAGCCATAACAAGCTGTTTAAGTATGAAGTAAAGACCTTGCTCAGATGTTCTGTGTGGGTGCACTTACCGTTACCCATGCAGGGCCTGAATCAGCACCACTTACTTACACAGAGCAAGGTGTATTCTCGGGAGCAGCCCAGCTGACTTCACCAGTGGAACTGCTCACATGTATAAGTGCTATTCAGTGAAAACAAAGTTACAGAATCTGGTACCTACCGAAACTCTGCTGGGTGGAGTTAGTTTGGGGGCTCACTTGGCTTTTGGCCTGTTCTCAGAGACAGTTAGTACCAGCAGTGCAATGGCTCTGTTTATGCTCCCCCAAAAATCTAACAGTTGCTGACAAGCAAATGAAAAAATTAAAAGACCTGCATGCCACCTATGTCATACTATATATTTGTCGCTACTTATACCCATTGTTCAAAGCTGGGAGAAATATTACTTTTGTTTCCTTTTGGTCCTTCCTCAAACAAACTCCTACAGGAATCACAGCTTTCACAACATCCCTATGTTCCAAGGCATTCAGACATTTCTGAATTAGTTTTTGAGTCTTTATGTTTAGTAACACAGATAGCACATTGAGCAGCTCTTCAGCGAGCGTTCTCCTTCTTGACATTAAAGTTGCATGAACCATGCAGTTCATCACTGAAACCAAGGAACTGTGACAACCCATGGCTGTATTTAGCACCTCGCATAATAAATGTATTTTATCATGAGATACAAACATTTTAATGCTGTCCAGCGTAAAATTGAGCTTGTGGGTTATACAGCGAGGCATTAAAGTGTTTAAGAAGAATCCCACAATAATGAGTGTTTACGCTAACTGTAGTAGGAGTTTGTCATTTGGCTTAGTTTCATGTCTCCTAATCCTGTTTTTTCTTCTGTTGGAAGGAATGGTGCCAAGAATCTGAAACCCTAAATGCTGATGTTATAGGCACTGTGGTATACATGAAATGAAAATAAAAAAGAGATGCAAGATCAGTTCTCGATAAAGCAGTGACAACCCAGTGACAAGATGTGACATGACACCGTTCTGGCAAAGGAAAAGAGTGGAAATGGAAGAGGCAAGTGAGCTGATGGCAAGAAATTGTTTGTGATTGTAGACAGGCCTATTGTAGAGATAAATGAAAAGGTTACTGGACTAGAACCAGTGACTGACAGAGATGAAAAAGAGTACTGTGGTATAAAATGCATCTTTTTATGTACAGCATCAAGCTCTTGAAAATGGGCTACTGTACTACTATGTACCAGCTGATGCTAGATGAGCTGCTAGCAAAAAACTGGGATGAAAGTGGCATTACACATGAGAAATAGATAGGAAGGAAGATGAACAGAAGAAGAGCCTCAAGTATGTATAGAATTTCTGCTGAATTGCTTAAAGACCTGGTGACTGAGTGAGAAATACTCACCTCTGTACATCATCATGAAAGTCTGAGAGAAAATGCAACCTTTTAATCGCTCCATATGAGAAGAATTAAATAGTTGCTGAAAAAAGACTGTAAGAAAACAAGGGCCAAGAGTCCTTCAGGGTTCCCAGGAAAGCATTTGCTAACCAGCTCCTTAACAGAAAAAGATAATTGGGGGGAACATTGTGTAACAAAAGTCATTGTGGCTTCAGAAGAGGATTGAGGAGGAACAGAAGTACAGAAAAGTTCTATACAAATGTTTTTGCCATATAATGATGGGAAAAGATGATGTCTAGGAATTGATGTCATCCTGTGAAATACAATAGTTAATAGTCCCAAACTGCTGAAGGAGTGATGAAGACTTTAGGGAGGAAGAAAAGTGAAATATCAACACAGCTTCATCTTGAGTACAGCACTTTTGTTACTAGTTGATGTCGTTGCTATTTTTGGATAGCACTCCTGCATTTAGCTTGAATTCCTAGTAAAATACTGGCACAAATATGAAAAGAATAAAGTTGTAAACCTATAGAGGATAACTGAACCATGAGCAACTAGCAGCATTGGCTCTCAACTAGTGCAGTGATAAGAACAATGATAGATTAGATAGACAATTCCAGACAAATGTTAATGCTTCTTTAGATACAGTTCAGACAGCATGTGCAGATGATAAAATTTGCACATACAAAATCTGTTTGGACTAATGGACTTTTTTGTACAAAAACTATCATCATGCAATTATTAGTGCATCCAAGTGTGCACACTCCATCTGGGCAGGAACAAGATTTTCTCTTTCATAGGACTTCTGTGATTTCAGAAGTTTCCAGTCCAAAATAACAAAACCAAAAAAATTCAAAATTTCCCACAAAATTACATTTTGAAAAAAAATTATTTCGAGTGAATCAAAACATTTCATTTCAATAAACTCAAATTGTTTCATTTTGACTTTGACCTTTTAAAACATGAAAAATGGTTTTGATATAAAAAACAGTGTGTTTTTTTAAAAGTCCTTTGAACACAAAAGATCAAAATGGGACATTTCGCTCTGGTTAAAATGCTTTGTTTCATTTTATTTTCTAAATGCAACTCTGTCAAAACTGACACATTTTGAAAAATGTTTTGATTTTGGCCAAAAAGATATTTTTCACCGAAAACTCATTTTGACAAAAAAAGATTTTGACTAGCTCAAGTGCACACAGATCTGTGCATATACAAAACAGAAAGCCAAAGTCTGGAAACCATCTCTTTTCTTGAATGAGATATAAGAATGAGATATTGTAGCCAGAACCATGAAAGAGGGTAAAATGAAATTAATCATAAATAATGCTAAGTATGAAGCTGGACTGTTTGAAAAGTGCAATTGTCAGCAAGAGTGCTTTTGGCCAAGAATATGGAGAAAAATGGAAATGTATTTAACATTTTTGCAACCCATTCTCCTTTCAGCTATGTAATTGAATGCGCTAATAAAAAGTATCATTTTAAGATATTGGCTAGTTACTTCACCATGGATGTACCATAACTTTCCTGAATTACACAGAATAAACCCACTGACTTCACAGTGTTATGCTTCGACATTCATGTGTATTTGCATTTATTGGGTAGATGTATGATTTAAGTTAAATGTGAATCTTGTACTAGCCAATCAATTTTTGGATGATATATTCTAATTTAAAAGGGGGACTACAGCAAGGAAACATAGTTGTACCAATTAGATCATACTTTTTACTCTTATTTTCATGAAATGGGATTTTATAGACACATGAAGCTTGCATTTTAACGTGATGCATTTTTCCTAGTCTTAACCATGAATTTCATTCGTCTGTTATGCACTGGATGCTTCAGTGTTCTCAACTGGGTGCAAGATATGAAACTTCAGTAGAAATATGCTGATGTGAACTTCCATTTTATTAAGTAATTTGATAATTTTAGGATTACAGGTTGTGACAAATGCAAGATTCTTTTCATTACAATGGTCTTATGGAGGTTGTGGGCATTAGCTGGCACTCCCTGCATGTGTTTCTCATTACGTGTCACCGTTTACTGACTTTTGAGTCACGGAGTTCTTTGTCTGTATCCCAGTGTTGCCCTGGGGAGAAAATAAGTGAGCCCTCAGGCTATTTTCCTGTCTTTCTCCATGAAGTCGAGGGAGACTAAGTATCAGGCTGCACAGAAGATAAAGTAGCTCACAGAACAGCAAAGAAGAGGAAGAGATGGAACAATACATCATAGAAACTGTGAGGAGATTTGATTCATGCTAAACCCAGATGCTAATTGACAAACCTGTAATAGAGAGCAGGACTGCCTGTTCTGCAAAACTCCATTGAAATAATGGTAGGTTTCTGAAAAAGACCTAATTTTTACCCTGTGACAAAACTGCTGGGCATTGAGTCTCCATGTCCAACACCAGAAGATGGTCATATGACTCAAAATGAGATGGCCACCCACATCGATGTGTCATTTCAGAACAAAATATTTAAGAGACAAAAGAATGACAACTAGCTTAATCTTCTACATTGTCATCATTGCTGGAGACCCTACCATGGCTACTTTACGGTCAATAATTTCCTGCATATAACACTGAAATCAGATTAAGAATAATATTTGTCATTTTTAATCTTTTCAACCTTTCTGTCCAGTCCTGTGACAATTGCAGGTCCACCAACATTTTGAGTCCCACATGCGCTTTGTCTCCATCCCCATTCCTGGCTGCTTGGAGGCAGCAGGTGAGATAATTCTTTCCCTTCCACATCTCCTGGCAGTGAAGCTGTGTTCTTTTTTCTTGGTAAAGGCTTCCCACACAGAATGGTGGTAGGCAACTCAACCATTTCATCTCCCTCCATTACTTCATTATAGTGGGGTCTTAGCTGTTCCTTCTCCCTAATCTCACTTGCTTGAGGAGAAAAGAGAGGGGGCTGATATCTCCCACATGGATAGAGGGAAGCCTTGCATCTCTAAAATGTCTAGTGTCTTTGGGCTCAGCTTTATGCCAAAATCTTCAGATAAAAAAAGGTCAGGACTGACCTCTTCATATAAGGTCTGTGTACACTGCAAAAAAAGTTGCATTCTTAACTCAGGTTAGCTAACCCATGTGAAAATAGCAGTGAAGACATAGCAACTTAGCTTTTAACTCAGGTTAGCAGCTCAAGTTCAAGCCTACAAGGCAGCTTGGTGTTCAACTCCAGCTGCTAACCTAAGGTTACTTTTTTTTTGCAGTGTAGACATACCTAAGGTACTGAGGCTGGGAGAGCAAAAGTGCAAGCTGCTGCCGCTACTACTTTAGTAGTGGCTCCTTGGGAGCGAATGATCCACACTCCTAAATTTGGAGGCCCTCTCTGAACTTTGGACCTATATCCTGGTGCTCAGGGAATCTTGTGTTTATCTGTCATTGGCCATTTCAGTGCCTGCTTCTTTCTGCTAGGAAGTGTGTAGAACACAGTCTTTTTTCTGTAATTCAGTGGTCGCTATGCATTTGAAATGCCAGAGGTATCGATTCTGTTGTGCTCCTTAAATTTGGAAAAATAATGCTGCTGTCTGCAGACTGATCTACAAAGTAAGGAAATATAGTTCATAAGTGACCATTTCCAGCTGGATGGAATAGACATGGAGCGATCACATACACCTTTCTCTCCCCGTGATATTCAGAAATGATTGTGATTTGATGTGGGAGACATGAATGCTTCCTGCAAGTAACACAGCAGCTTGTACACATTTACCAGAGAAGTCAGAATCAAATGTGTAATTTATGGAACAGTTATGCATAAAAGAGACCATTCAAGCTCTTAATGTAGCCGCTGTGAGTACTGAATAAATTACGTTTAAAGGTCCGTTTCAAAGTTACTGCCATGTTCTTGCTAAAGAACGGATGCACTACAGAGTTCTTATAAATGCTGCCCGCCCTTCCTTATAGCAGTTAAAATAGTGTGCTAACTGCAAATTAAAGGATTACAGTCATTCAAAGGTAAAGATGCTAGAAAAGCAGTGTCCAACAGGAAGCAATTAAGCAGTTTAAAAATAATAATAATAATAATAAAATATCCCCAAAAGAGATATCGGGGTGAAATCCCGGCTCCACTACAGTCAGTGACAAACTCTCATTGATTTTGACAGGATCAGGCTTTCACCCCTGAGTTCTGGTTTCTCTTCCCCTGCCCTGCTCCCATGCATCAGTAATGCACCCCTTGACAAACAAGCTTTGGTTTGTGACTGAAGTTGTTCCTCTGTTCAGCAGCATTGAGTAATAGTTCTGCAACCTGACCACACCGCACCGACACTTTTCCTGACTTGCTCCAGAAAAAGACACCCAGACCAAGGTGTTTGATAAATCTTGTCAAGCAGGAAGGACTGTGAGGATGAAAAGAGAAAAGTAATTTTGTTTTCAGCCTAGCCACCCCTCAGGCTCCTTTCCAGAGAAAAGACAAACACAACCAGAATGCAGAAAGTGTTTACTCTTTGCCCTTATTCTTCCCCTCCTGGACCTATGCTATTCAATCAAACATGACCCAGCCATTCATCTTGTGTTGTTCTTGCTACCTAACTTGCTATTACATCTTTCTTTTGAGTACCTACAAATGTTCTCTACAAATGGCTATTTGCGGTCACTTACCATTCTTCCATCCTTATATGCATCCCTGAGTGCAAAGGCACCAGGCATGGGGTGTATGTATCCCACGCCACCCAGCAACCAAAGGGTTAACACAGACACTGCTGGCCACTGCTGATTGGCAGCCATACAGCAGCTGGGAAGATAAAAAGGAGGGGAAGTAGAGGGACAGGGTGGCTACCAGATGAATGAGCAGGCTGCAGAAGGGAATTTCTCTCAGAAACCTCCTAAGAGCCGCTCAAGGACAATGCCCTAGAAGGAGACAACCAGACCAACAGACCAAAAAGCCTGCAGAAACCCAGGGGGAAGGTAGGAAGGAGCTCAGGGTACAGATGGAGTCAACAAATCTGATCAAGAGCCCTGAGCTGGAACCCAGTGGAGTGGGCTGACCTGGGTTTCCCTACCAACCCCGCTCCCTCCAATGGATTTAAAAGCAGAGAGAGTTTTCAGATTCCTGGGCACCAGGAATAGAATAACAGCACCATCAGACTGAGTGAGCTCAGGTGCCACGCCTGGCCAGAGGTAGCACCATTGCACTGATGCACCAACTCACAGCGCCTCATAGATAGAGTCTTTGGACTGTCATAGCTCAGCAAAATCTCTAGCTATTTAAAGTCACCAGGAAACCTTGCAGAAACAAGTATGTATTCTACCAATAAGAATGCAAGTGATACGGGCTGGGGGATCCTATGGAAAAGGCATCAAGACATTTTTGTGGATAACTCTTTCTTGAACAGGGAGCTTTAAACAACTGCTGCATCCCTGCTATCTTGTACTGTGATCCTGTCATATCTCATAAGCTAAGCCTAGTCAGTATTTGCACGGGAATCCTCCAAAGAATATCTTGAGGTTTTCGGAAGAGATACTGGTGCTTCAGTAGGTTGCAATTATCTGTCAGATATGCTATGAATTAAATATTTCAAGATAACATTAGGATGCAACCGACGATGAGGGGACTATCTTTCAGAAAAAATAAAACTGAGCTCCTTACTTGTGGTCACTAAAGACAATATGTCAATTTTTGCAAGGGGGGTTATTTCCTGTATCTTGGTCAGATCCCATCTGTGGTCATTACATTGTGCCTATCTATATTCCCCTTCAGTTTCAATTGGATATGATCTACATCTCCTGTCCTCAAATGTCTGTGAAATATTGCTATATACTATTAAACAGCTACTGTACTCCACTCCATAGGTGTCTGTATTTCAGTAAAAAAAACCCTAGACACTAAGTTTTACCAACTCACAGAAGTGTTGTGAAGCTTAATTAAAAAAATGTTTGTAAAGAGCATTGGGATGAAAAGTACCATAGAAATACAAATTACCATTATACATCACCAATAATGCTTACATTTTGCATACAGTTAGTGAATGTCATTTTCAGGGATTTCAATTTCCATTCAGTCAATTTCTGTTTTTAATAAAAATAAAAGTAGTTGAGGATGATATTATTTAGTATTATTTTTACTGCTGTAGCACCTCAGACTCGTCAGTCATGGACAGGACCCTGTTGTGTTGCACACTATACAAACACAGCACAAAAAGACAATCTCTGTCCCAAAAAGCTGATAATCTAACTATAAGAGATCAAAGAATGCATCCGGACCAGAAGATAAAATCCAACCCGGAGAAAACAGGATAACTACAGTGTTACTACAATGCATGGCAATTAGTGCTGAGGACACTAGGCAGCACTGCAGTAATAATTATTATCTGGATTTTTTCATACAGAAACTTTGAAGACATATGTCACTGATACTAGTCCCTCCTCTGCTACTGCCGCTTGGCTCTGCGTCTTTCTGACTGGCGGTGTCATTGTCTACTCTTAATCCCTAACCCTAAACCTAAACTCAACAAGATCAGTGTTATCAGTCATCTTGCCAGTACAGATAGTATGATTAACATTTAAAACATGGGTGCATTTCCCAAACTCTGTTAGCTCTAAATGCTCTCATTTGTATCTCTTGTAGTGTTTTGCAAACACAGCACTGCAGTATGGAGTCACGCCATCCCGGAAAGGCTAACGATTTGAAATGAACATGCTTAAAGCTAGGTGTTAGTATTAATTTTGACAACTCTGGCAAAGGCAGGGCCTGGTTAGATCTGGGTACTATCATGATTCCAGACGAGCCTGGTCAGGGAAATGTTACTAATCACACACTTGGCCATTGTATTAGAGGAGCATTGGCTTTGATGGTGATGATGGTTAGTTTGCTTCTGGTAGCTCCCAGGATGATCTGGACATTTTCAAACAGCAGCAAGGGACAATCCCTGCTCCAGGGATCTTACAATCTAACGTCAGACATACGGACAGATGTGGGGAAAGTGGTACAATTTATAAATAGAGTATGATGCTTGGCTGCATTTTGGGCTGGACAACATATATCAGCCAGTATCCTCCTCGGCAGTATCAGGGATTACACTGACAATCCTTCGGTCTGTTTTAGTGATGTAGTGTCTTGTAAGAGCTGAATATTCAAGCATTGTTCTTGAAGCCCATTGTCAACTAGCCCCTTTAAATATATTCTGTGAAGTAGAGTATAGACTCTGCAGTGGAAAAATTAAATATGGTCTGTAAATGATCAAAAAGCTCACTTATGTGTTTTTAAATACCATACAGATATTGATATGTGCTGAAATCCTACTCACATGCAAGTATTTAAAGTCCTGACAAGGAATTTTTTTGTTTGACAGAATTCACATCTCCAGCTCACACAAAAATCAATTACAGGGAAAATGCAACTGGACTGTGTATGTGTTTTTTTTTGTAATCAATAGACCACCATGTCTCCAGCTTCTATTGAATTAGGTTTACAAAGCTCTTTTGTTCTCACCTGTCTCTGAGAAAAATCATTCATGGCATCCTGCATCTCAGCTAGCAGAGACTGCATGAATCCAAAAGGTAAAACGTTCAGTCCCCAGAGAGGGTGCCAGCTGTCTCATTGATTCAGCACAGCTCTTAGCCGATTCTGAAGAAGCATTGGCATAATTTCCAGAGAGAGATGTATAATAAGGTACCACCATGCTAATTGTTACCAAGGAGAAATACAACATCTGGTCTGGAACAAAGGAGAAGTCCATAGCTGGGGCTCAGCTTGGCTATCAGCATCCGCACATGAATATGTGGGACACAGGGTTCAGCCTATGGCAGGATTCCGCTGTCCTGAAGGAACAGATGTGGGGATGAAGTGTCATTTAAAAAAACATTAAAATAAAGGGAAAAATCAAACTTTTCTTATACAGCTTCTTCTTATATTCCTCTATTAATAAGTGACTTCTCCCTTCTCTTAAAGGGACACTGCCAACCCTCTTATCGGTCTAATTTTTTTTATCAAAGGAGACAAAGAATAAGGCCAACCCTGTGTAAACATATAGTGGGTTTCTGTATGTATTATTTTTCATCTACCAGTTCTTAAATGTTTCATAGCACGAGGTGCGTAATGATGTAATCTCACCAGAATACCGACTCATAGTGACATGTTTCGGCACTGCAGAAGCTTAGGGTATGTCTATACTACAGCCACCACTGCAGCACATCTGTGGCACTGCAGCTATGCTGTGCCGCAGCGCTGTAGTAACACTGTAGGGCAGACACTTCCTATATTGATGGAAGGGATTTTTCTGTCAATATAGTTAATCCACTGCTCTGAGAGGAGGTCATCAGGTTGACGGACAAATCCTTCTCTCGAGCTAGCTGCACTTACACAGGGGTTAGACTGACCTAATTAGGATGCTCAGGGAGAGAAATTTGCTCACAGCCCTGAGGGATGTAGCTAGCAGTGTACACCAGGCCTTAGTTCCTAAAGGGTGCCTGTATGAACACCAGGTATGTACATACTTGATCACCCTCTTTGGGCACTATGAACATGATTAATGTACACAGAGCCAGCTAAGGCCTAATCTACCCTTATATCTTATACCAGCATAAGTGGCTAGCTCAATGGTTTGAGGGATAGCTCAGTGGTTTGTGCACTGGCCTGCTAAGCCAAGGGTTGTGAGTTCAATCCTTGTAGGGGCCATTTAGGGATCTGGGGCAAAAATCTGTCTGGGAATTGGTCCTGGTTTGAGCAGGGGGTTGGACTAGATGACCTCCTGAGGTCCCCTCCAACCCTGACATTCTATGTCAGTCAGGGTGTGCAAGAAAACCACACATCCTGGCTACATCAGCCAGATGAGTGAAAAAGGCACACCAGCGACATAGCTATAGCAAAAAATACCCAGTGTAGACACAGCTATGCCAATGGAAGAGTGCTTCTATTTGCTTAGCTGATGTCACTGGGGGAGGCGATGTTCTGACACCAGCAGAAAATCTCCTTCTTTCAGGGTACATCTACACTACAGGATTATTCTGATTTTACATAAACTGGTTTTGTAAAATAGATTGTATAAAGTTGAGTGCACGCAGCCACACAAAGCACAATAATTCGGCGGTGTGCGTTCATGAACCAAGGCTAGCATCGATTTCTGGAGCGTTGCACTGTGGGTAGCTTTCCCGTAGCTATCCCATAGTTCCCACAGTCTCCCCCGCCCATTGGAATTCTGGGTTGAGATCCCAATGCATGATGATGCAAAAACAGTGTCGCATGATTAGATGCAAAAACGATGTCGGCGGGTGATTCTGGGTTAAATGTTGTCACTCATTCCTTCCTCCGTGAAGCACTGCAGACATATCATTTCTCGTTCCTTTTCCCTGGATTGCTCTGGAAGGACTTCCATAGCATGACAACCATTGGAGCCCGTTTTGCCTTTTGTTACTGTCACCGTATGTTACTGGATGCCGCTGACCAGAAGGCGGTAGTGCAGTGCTACACAGCAGCATTAATTTGCCTTGCAAGGGTAGCAGAGACGGTTACCAGTTGTTCTGAACCGTCTGCTGTGCCATGTAAATTGGTGATGAGATGATGGTTATCAGTCATTCTGTCCATCTGTTGCTGTCATAGGTGCTCCTGGCTGGCCTTCACTAAGGTCAGCTGGGGTGCAAAGACAAAATGGGAATAACTCCCCGGGTAATTCCCTCCTTTATGTTTTGCCTAAAAAGAGTCAGTCCTGCCTACAATATGGGGCAAGTGTCTTAGAGAACTAGCTGTACCAGATAGCACAGCCGCTCTGTGTCAGATCCCGCAGAAATGATGAGCTGCATGCCATTCACGGGGGGTGCCCCTGCAACAACCCCACCCATTGCTTCCCTCCTCCCTAACCCTCCTGGCTACCATTGCAGTGTTCCCCCATTTGTGTGATGAAGTAATAAGAATGCAGGTATAAGAAACACTGACTTTTTAGTAAGATTAAATGAGGAGGAGGCAGCCTCCAGCTCCTATGATAGTCCAGGCAGACATTAAACGGTGGCGGGGGAGAGGAGCCCAGCCTCCCGCTGCTATGATAGTCCAGGCAGTACAGAATCTTTTCTTTAACATTAAAGAGGCAGGGTGATGGAGCTCAGCCCCGTTGCTATGTGAAGATGATTACCAGCCATTCTCTACCATCTGCCGGGAATGACCGGGAGTCATTCCTATTTTTTACCAGGCGTCCCCGGCCAACCTCACCGAGGCCAGCCAGGAGCACTCACAGGATGACGGAGGAAGCTATCAGTCATTTTGTACTGTACTGTCTGCCCAGGGAGGGGAAGGAAGAGGATGCTGCTGTTCCGTGCGGCAGCACCCGTCTACAGCAGCATGCAGTAGACATACGTGACATTGAAAAAAGTCAAGAAACGATTTTTTCCTTTTTTTCATGGGGAGGGGTAAATTGACGAGATATACCCTGAACCACCCGGACACTGTGTTTGACCCTATAGGCAATGGGAGCTCAGCCAAGAATGCAAATGCTTTTCAGAGACTGCGCGGACTGTGGATAGCTGGAGCCCTCAGTACCCCCTCCCTCCCTCCATGAGCATCTATTTGATTCTTTGGCTTTCCATTACGCTTGTCACACAGCACTGTGCCGTGGCCTCTGGGTACGTCATCACTACGGGATTATTCCGATTTTACATAAACCAGTTTTGTAAAACAGATTGTATAAAG
This sequence comes from Chelonoidis abingdonii, assembly GCF_003597395.2. Classification (NCBI taxonomy): domain Eukaryota; kingdom Metazoa; phylum Chordata; order Testudines; family Testudinidae; genus Chelonoidis; species Chelonoidis abingdonii. Next base: position 53,722,376 of record NC_133770.1, on the reverse strand, counting down.
TTGAATGCACACAGCCACACTAAGCACTTAATTCAGTGGTGTGCGTCCAGATGGTCCAAGGCTAGTGTCGATTTCTGGAGCATTGCACTGTGGGTAGCTATTCCATAGCTATCCCATAGTTCCCGCAGTCTCTCCCGCCCATTGGAATTCTGGGTTGAGATCCCAGTGCCTGATGGGAGGCATAATCATTGTCGCGAGGTGTTTCTGGGTAAATGTCATCACTCATTCCTTCCTCCGGAAAGCAACGCAGACATCATTTCGCGCCCTTTTTCCCTGGATTGCTCTGGCAGACATCATAGCACGGCAACCATGGGAGCCCGTTCAGCTTTTTTTTACTGTCACCGTATGTGTACTGGATGCCACTGACAGAGTGATACTGCAGCACTACACAACAGCATTCATTTGCTTTTGCATGATAGCAGAGATGGTTATCAGTTGTTCTGTACGTCTGCTGCCATTGTAAACTGGCAATGATGACGATTATCTGTCGTTCTGTACCGTCTGCTGCTATCATGGGTGCCCCTGGCTGAGGTCAGCGGGGGTGCAAAGGCAAAAATGGGAATGACTCCCGAGTCAATTCCTCCTTTTTAGTATTAAAAATAGAGTCAGTCCTGCCTAGAATATGGGGCAAGTGTACTAGAGAACTGGTGTACCAGAGAGCACAGCCACTCCTGTCAGATCCCGCAGAAATGATGAGCTGCTTCCTCCTCCCCCACCTTCCTGGGCTACCATGGCAGTGTCCCCCCCCATTGTTGTCATAAAGTTATAAAGAATGCAGGATAAGAAATAGTGACTTGTTAGTGAGATAAAATGAGGGGAGGCAGCCTCCAGCTGCTATGATAGTCCAGGCAGTACAGAATCTTTTCTTTACACGTGAAGGAGGGGGCTGATTGAAGCTCAGCCCCCCAGTTGCTATGATGAGGACAGTTACCAGTCATTCTGTACCATCTACTGGGAATGACCAGGAGTCATTCCTATTTTTACCCAGGCGCCCCACCCCAGCCGGCCTCACCTGAGGCCGGCCAGACGTATTCAGCAGCTATCAAGCATATTGTACCATCTGCCACCAGGGAGGGAAGAGAAGTGGATACTGCTCTTTACTGCTGCAGCATCGCGTCTACCAGCCGCATTCAGTACACATAGGGTGACATTAAAATAAGTCAAGAAACGATTTTTTTCCCTTTTCTTTCACGGGGGGGAGGGAGTAAATTGACGAGCTATTACCCTGAACCACGCCGAACAATGTGTTGAACCTTCAGGCATTGGGAGCTCAGCCAAGAATGCAAATACTTTTCGGAGACTGCTGTGGACTGTGGGATAGCTGGAGTCCTCAGTACCCTCTCCCTCCCTTGGATGAGCATTCCATTTGATTCTTTGGCTTTCCATTACGCTTGTCATGAGGCACTGTGTAGCCCGGAGATTTTTTTCAAATGCTTTGGCATTTCGTCTTCTGTAACGGAGCTCTGATAGAACAGATCGTCTCCCCATACAGCTATCAGATCCTGTATCTCCATACCGTCCATGCTGGAGTTCTTTTTGGATTTGGGACTGCATCGCCACCCGTTCTGATCAGAAGCTCCACGCGGGCAAACAGGAAATGATTTCAAAGTTCGAGGGGCTTTCCGTTTACCTGGCCAGTGCATCCGAGTTCGGACTGCTGTCGAGAGTGGTCACGTGGTGCATGTGGACACCGCCGGATGGCCAATACCGTCGACTTGCGGCCACACTAACCCTAATCCGATATGGTAATACCGATTTTAGCGCTTGGAGTACAGAAACCGATTTTAAAAGCGCTGTATATCGATATAAAGGGCCTCGTAGTGTGGATGAGTGCGGTGTTAGATCGGTTTTAACGCTGCAAAATCGGTTTAACGCGGTGTTAGACCAGGCCTCTGTCTATTATAGCCTGGAGATTTTTTCAAATGCTTTGTCATTTCGTCTTCTGTAACAGAGCTCTGATAGGACAGATATGTCTGCTCTCCCGTACAGTCCATGCTGGAGCTCTTTTTGGATTTGGTACTGCATCGCCACCCATGCTGATCAGAGCTGCACGCTGGGCAAACAGGAAATGAAATTCAAAAGTTCACGGGGCTTTTCCTGTCTACCTGGCCAGTGCAGCCGAGTTCAGATTGCTATCCAGAGCAGTCACAAGGATGCACTGTGGGATACCGCCTGGAGGCCAATACCGTCGAATTGCGGCCACACTAACCCTAAACCGACATAGCAATACCGATTTCAGCGCTACTCCTCTCATCAGGGAGGAGTACAGAAACCAGTTTAAAGAGCCTTTTATAGTGATATAAAGGGCTGCGTTGTGTGGACGGGTGCAGGGTTAAATCGGTTTAATGCTGCTCAATTCGGTTTAAATGCGTAGTGTAGACCAGGCCCCAGTGTATGCTGCATCTGCTCTAGGGGGCTATGCCACACATAACTCTGCCAGCATAGGCTGTGTAATGTAGACATAGCCTTAGCTTCCATGAGCTGCAGAGCTGAATATGTAAACACTGGGATTTTGTGATCAACAGCTTGTGAACGTGATAAAAACAGAAAGATGGGGTGGCAGGAAGAGGGAGGAAAGCATGAGCTGCAGCCTTAATTAACAGATGCTCTCACACTGGGCTCTGACTCAGTTCCCCATTGATCTGATAAAATCACCATCTAAAACAGCAGGATACTGAACCAAAATAGGACTTCACAATGGTACAAACATACTAGGACACCTTTCTGTTGAAAAAAATTCTGAGTCTGAGATCAGCGCAGAAATAGAAGGAGAAAATGCAGCCTCCAAACACTGATAAGAAATAGAATGGTCCCAGATGAAACATGTCCTCAGACACAAGCACCATGGAATCAGAAAAAGACAGCATGTCAGCTGGTAATGACAAAGAAACTTACTATTGGAATGGGAGGGGTGTGAGGGGATTGAAGGTTTCCACTCCTCTCTCTAATAAAAGTGTGAGGCCCAAGAGTGCTGGCAAGAGAGGTATTTTCTGGCCTCAGACACATCACATCAACCAAGGTTATAAAAAGTTAAACCCCTGTTGTGTGCTAAAATAGCAACCACAAATAACACAGCCAATTAATGAAACTCACAAATAGAGACATCTGGACAGAGGTCAGAACCTCTGACAAAAGTAAGGGTTATTCTGCCTCAGCTGGGCAACTGTCAATAACCACTATCTGTCAACCTCATTGTCTTTGTGTATTTAGTTGTCCCAGTAGATCCAACACCTTGAGCTTAGATTTGCTGCTCCGTTTGTTTCATTGTCAGTGCCCGAATGAGCATGAGTTATTTCTGTCAGTACCATTCTAGTTGTCCTCAAGAAACAGAGACAGTGTCCTCCTATTTTTGTTTGGATGTATTCTGCTCCTCTTGTAGGCCTGACCTTCAGGAATTCTTTGCCTTATTTCTGATGGGATATCTGTTACCTTAGCAGGTGAGAAGCACTTCCTGATTGAAGTAACACTCTCTTTTTAAGGTTTGTTGCAACACTCTTATAACGTTAAATATGGAGCCCTTGAATCTGCCAAGGAGTTTTTTTATCAGTATTTGTACTGACTTTTCTCCTAATCCATTTAACTGTTCATGGTAAGGACTTGATGTGATGTGCTTGAACTGACTATCAAAGAAAACTGATTGTGGGAGCATGAGACTCCCATGACCCTTCTCAACCACCATCAGGACTCCTATAGCCCCACATTGTTCCTCATGTAAAGGTCCCATACACACAAATGTATGATTTTATCTAATATTCTGTCCTGCCCCAGCTCCATCAACTCATTAATCTCTTTTCCCTATTGTTAAGTATGCATAGGGGGTGCTGTAGTTTTTCATGTTCACAAATTCACTCACTAAGGGCACTGCTGTTAGTTCTTATGTGAGTTGTTGTCTGGAAAAAAAAAAGATTCACTCAGCTTAAGTCCCTGCAGCACCTTCTCCATGCTACAAGGCAATGAGTTATAGTTTTCCTGTCCCCCCCAAAAAAAACTTATAAGAGTTCATTGTTGCCACTCACTATATTGTGATTACTTGTGTTCCTCATCACACAAATGCAATCAATTCAATGACACTGTCACGCATGGTGTATGTGCCTATCAGTTCTTTGTTCTTTATTGGCCCAGTAGCCTTTCTAAAGCCCTCATACAATCATCTACTGTCTCCTCCATCAGTCACCTATTCGATGCTGTCACAGAGACCCGGCCAAAATTCTTGAGCTCACCTCCTGGTGAGCTATTTGAACCACCTTATGAGCTTTTCTTAGGTTGTTGAGCAAATCAGTAGTAGGAGTAGACTTGTAGATGATCAGGGCAGATCTTTCCCTTTCAGCGAGTGGCAGCAATATCTCCGAATGGTCTATGAACCAGTGAACGCTTGATTGCTGCATTTTACATACTTGTCTTCAGGACTTCTCATGCATCTGAAGCAGTTTCATTCTTTTCAGCTGTCTTTGCTACTTCATTAAAAAGCCATTTCTTGATAGCATCATTGATTTGGCACAAGTGGTCAATATGAGGTGGAACAGCAGTTTTATTACAGTGAATCTTCTTAGCCTGGAATTTCACTTTGCAGCAGACAAGAGAATGGTCTGTGCTACAGTCTGCGCTTTGGAAGGATTGTGTATGCAAAATATCTTTCAAATATGTATGTCTTGTCAATACCAAGTCCATCTGATGCCAGTGCTTGGACCTCGGGTGTCTCCACAAAGTTCTTCTTCTGATGTTACCAGCAAAGAATGTGTTAGTCACTGATAAGTCTTGACTGGCACAGAGCTCGAGAACTCTCTGACTGTTGTCATTCCTATGTCCAATGCCATGCCTACTCTGAATCCCAGACCAGATCTCAGCATTGGACCCAACTCTTGCACTGAAGTCTCCAAGTACTAGGATGAGTTCCTTCTGAGGAATCCTGCTGATCAGTTCTTCCAGCTGTTGGTAAAAACTACCCTTTTCTTCATCACTAGCCTGCAGAGTTGAAGCATAGACACAAAGAGGTTAATGAATCCATTCTGTAGACTATCTTGAAGTGTCCTGATAGGTATAGACACTGCAATCGGAGCTTCACGTGATGACATAAGTTCATTTCTTTTAGCAAAACCTACACTACACTCTCCCCTTACTCTTTCAGGTTTGCCATGTCAGTAAATGGTGTAGTCTTTCTCCTTTATGAAGTCTGTGTCTGAGAACCAAGTTTCCGAAAGAGCTGCAATATCAGTTCTGAAACACAGCCCTTTTCCTCAAATCCAAATTCAGATCAAAGTCATATCCACGGGTCAAAGTGCAAATATTCCAGCAAACAATTCTGTTTATAAAAACAGTTAAGCCAGGATGTAAACAATGAGGCAGGGATTGTTTGACCCACCTTTTTCAGGGCCACCCTCAGACGAGACCATCCCTAAACAGGGCTGCTTGGAAAACTTGGTAGCTGCCCCTTGGGCCCTTATGCCTCTCTTGGATCCCTTTGACCATCTTACAGAGAACTTCAGTGCATATGCCAAGGCAAAGTTATAGAGGAACAGAAGCTGCCATAGACTTGTCATCCCCCTTTAGACCACGGAGCCAGAATCCAAAGGCCAGAGTGAGTCTGGACATTCAATGACATAAATATTGTAGCTTCTGCCAGAGAGCAACCTAAATAGAGCTTCTAAATGCCTACTGTTTCAGCATGAGCGCCTTTTCTGTTGGGGTTAGATGTCTTAGCCTTTCTTCAACCAAGAAGTATCCACAAGGCAGTAGAGGATGCAATTTAATGTCATGCCCAGGACACAAATATAATACCTGTCCAAACCATCCTCTTCCCTTTCTCCAGCTCTCCAAACTATCTGCCTCCCTAGAGCAATAAATCAACGGTCTCTTTTCCCAATCATCTTCTTCTTCCTCCAATGATTCCTGTGCCCCCTTTAGCCTCATCAGTCCATCTTAAACTCCATCAGTCCATTCTCTATCCACTGACACTTCCAGACCATTCTCTGGTCTCTACCCCCTCAATAATCCTCTGTCCTTAATTAGTCAATTCTCTCCTCCCTTCCAGATTCCCCAAACAACTCATTCTCTAGCCTTCCTCCTATCACAGACTCACACAATCAAATCTCTACCTTCACATTTGGTTTTTCCCCTGAGATTTCTCAATTAATTCTCTCACCTCTGTCTGTTACAGCTATCCCCCTATTCCATTTTGTTTCTTACAGCCGTCCCCATACTCCATTTTGTTTTTGTTCTCCTCCTGTGGCCGCCCCTCCCCGGCTGTTAAGTTGTTTACCAAGAGCCATTGCCCTTCTCAAAGGGATGGCCACTTGTGCTGCGTGCTAAGTGGGACCACTGCCCTGTTCAAAGGGTTGGTCCTGTTATCACCTTGTTAAACCTGGGCTTGGTGTCGGGTAGGCAATGTCCAGAGCTGCAAGACCTAATGTGTTTTTAAGATCCTGGGCATGAGTCATAGGCCTCATGTGCTTTTGAGTCACCTATTCCCCTGGACTCTGCCCAGGCACGTCTCTGTGCTCACCTGCAGTTTTTCCCTGTGCCTCCTCCCCTGTGACAGAGGGAGCCTATCAGGATTACTGGCGGGAAACTGCCTGAGTTTGCCTTTAAAAACAGACATTTTTGAAACTAACATCAGAAAGGTTCCTGCATTGCTGCCTGGTCTGATCAGCCAGGGGTTCTGGGGGGTCCTTTCTCCGCTCTCGTTTTATTTTTGAGCATACCCCCGTTTTTTAAAACCGCCCCCCACGAAGAACGAATTGCTGCCTGAGAGAGCTCCTGATTATTGAGACCGTACCTAGCCTTCTGATGTTCTTGCTGCTTTTGCCTCTGCTGCTTCCTTGGGGGCTGGTAAGAATCCCTCTGTGAAACTCTCTATACTTTTATTTTATTATTTTAGCTGCTGGCTCTGTCTCCCCAGCACACAGACTCAAGCTAAACCTTGGTCTGTGTCTTAAAACCTCTCCTAAACTCCGCAGCACTTTGCTGCTAAAAATAAGTTTGTGCCGCTGCTAAGCTCTGCTCCTGTGGGCTTTGCCTCGGGGCTCTCTGCTTCCAGCTGTATCCGCTGCTGCAGCCACCATCCCTGGGCACATACCACTCTGCCCTCTGTAACTTCCGCATAGCATAAGGTGCACCATAGGTTTTGTTTTTTAGTTTAATAAGTTATAGTTTGTTAAGATTATAGAGCTTGTAAGTTTCACCTGCCTTGTTATAGTTTGCTGCTTTGTTGATCCCTATAGATTGTAAAGCTTGTAAGTTTCACCTGCCTTGTTATAGTTTGCTGTTCTGTTGCTCCCTATAGTTGCTTATTATAGTTTTGCTTAGAATTGTGATATTTGTTGTTTTGCCTAGTCGTGGTTAAGATAGATAAAGGTTTTTGCTACTTGAATTCGTCTTCCCACTGTCCCGTTCTCCCTCTGTATAACTTTGTCTGTTTTTTCCCCCACTTCAATCCCCCCCCGTGTGCTTCTCCGTGTCTCTCTGTTACAACTCCTTGCTGCCACCGAACTTCCCAAACCCCTTGCTGTTTCTCCCCCTGTATAACTTTGTCTGTTTTTCCCCCGCTCATATCTCCCCCCCTGTGTGCTTAAAACCTCTCTCTAGCCCGTTGTCCTTACCTTGCAGGGCTTCAAAGTGTCTCGCTGCTTCCAGCCGCACTCTCCTCTCATCAGTTGCCCCTAATCATCCGCGCCTCCCCCCCGGCCCCCCCCCCCGTTCCTTAACCCAGCTTTTAGGTACACTCTTGCTATCACAGCCTCACAAATTAAGTCAGTAATTTTCTACATTGCATAATTTCACTTATCACCCATATTGCTGATATACTTTGTATTTACATTAATACCATTGTGTTACATTGTATATAAGGCCACCAACCACTTAATACATTCTATCTAAGATTGTTAACCATTTTATATAGAAGCTACCATTTTATTTTGCATTTCTTCTTGGTACATTTTGCATTTCACACTGTATCTAGAATTGTTCCTATATAAAGTTGAGTTGCTTATTGACTGTACTGTATCCCATTGTGCTGAACCCCACTTACTGTACCCCACTGTTAGAACCCCCCCATCATTGTCTATTGTAAACACCCTATACACCCCATCCCATCGTATTTTATTGTTAAATTCCCACCACTTCCTTTTTCCTTTAATAAAGAAATTAATTGGCACCCCACCTGTGTGGTAATTGCTCCCCAAGATCCCATATACCTGCAGGCAGGGACAACCTCCAAACCACCTTCTGCTCTACTGAGCCCATTAATTGCCTCTAGCATCTTAGGGTCAAATTCAACTTCCATATAAACCTACTCAGCAATGAATTTCACAAGATTGCATGCACCAGTGGGTTTACATGGGTGTAAATGATGGCAGAATATGTCCCTAACTCTCTCCAGGAAGAAGTAGCCCTACTCAGTTAGCATTAGAGAAAGAACCCTCACACTGTGTTAAACTGTGTACAAGGTTCTTGTATAGACCCATCTGAGTGAATTTAACTCACTGATCATTTTATCCGTCTCTCTGTACTGTTCCTAAAATCAGTCTCCAGACAGTTCATTGAAAAAATGTCATGAAATCAAACTCCTTGAGTAGTTCCATTTTGGTATACGGAACATTTGATAAAAGGAGGCACCTGTAGTCGTTTCCTTAAACATAGTCTTCTGCCACTTATGTTCAAACCACTAAAAACTAGATAGAATTGCAAGGGCAGCAGCTCCTTCACAGCCAGGCATCTGGATTTGAATAGTGAAATCTATGCTATTTTTAGGCAACTGATACTAGCATCCTTACTAAGCTGCATACTTGCAGTTTTCAGGCTTTCTGAAGTGGATTCTTTCCATAAATTCATTGTAAGTTGGAATAGTTTTTTTAGTGCATGGGTAGTACGGGCCTGAAGTCAGTTGGAATATTTCTGTTGATTTCAATGGGTTTAGAATCAGTTCCTTGAATATTCTTTTTGTCCTTGTAAAATATAGGCAATTTGAATTAGGCATGCAACATAAATGTAATTATTATTCAAAACTCAGTTGAGAACATGCTTTACTTCCAAGTTAGAGAATTTCACTGCTAAATTGTGTTGGTTACCAGTTTTGATCCAAGCAGTTAGCCAATATTTGGGGTCTGGCAGGTGATTGCCTTTAGGAAGAGAAATTGTTGATAGAGTCAGGGTTTTTTTTGTTTTGTTTTGGGTTTTTTTCGGGGGGGGTTGTTTGTTTTATTTTGTTTTGCTGTAGTCCTGTTTATTTAAAAAGAATGTACAAAGTCTGGTTTTCCTGAACAGAACTACAGAACAGACAAGAAACTCACAATTCCATGCCTGCCTTTCCAACAGGAACTCTGCCCCAAAAGCTCTCTCTCTTGGCTTTTTCTCAGGCCCATACTACAAGTGGTTCTCTTGCTGTATCCTCATTTTTTCTTGGTCCTCTATGCCTACTTTCTGGCTGCTTCTAATTGCTACTGAATGACATAGTTCCATCCAGTAAATCCTCAGCCCCTGTGCTGGCATTCAGTCTAATCTTTGGTCAGTGACATTTGTTATCAGTCCCAGAGATGGTGTTTTCCATTGTTTTAGCTATTACTGAACAAAAGAGCATTTGATTGCTCCATCATCCTTTAGCATGAATGAAAAGCAGCTATCACGCCCATCAGTTTCAACAAGCTCTATGACTGCCTACAGATCAAAGTGACAGTTTATGGGAGCTGTCCAACATAGTAGTGTTGTATCATCTTCTCCTTTCTACCCACCAACCATTTTTATGTATGAAAGTTTGAAATACATCACAAATTATGACGTGAAATAACAATGTGATTTTGAGAGTGAGACTGTTGTCTGGGGATCAGAGCAGAGTCTGGGAGTAAGAATGCCTAGATTTTATTCCTGCCTTTGTCACCAACTCATCGCAAGTTTTTGAGCAAGTTATGCAACTGCTTTGTGCCCTAGTGTGATGGTTTGGGGAATTAACTGATAACAGTCCTCTGCCAGTGAGCTTACAAAGGGGTGCAGAATGAAAGAAAGAAAGAAAGAAAACCAGGTGTTAGAAACTGGTTTTTAAAAGAGATGCTTTCTAGCAAAGGGGGACACACCATTGTCAGAACAAGAAGGCTGAGCATGAGGAGTGGAGGAGCAGGAAAGACTGGAATGCCCTGAAGGACACTGATCAAAAGCCAAAGACTCCCAGAGGTGGTGAGGACACTGGAGGGAAGGATTTGCGTGCAAGTGTTTGTTATTTCCATTGATCTGTAAAATCTCTGGTTCTTTTTCATGAGTAAAGAGTGTGTGTTTCATAAGTTCCTTTGAAAAGCTTGTATGTTTCTAGCTTTAATTGTCATGTAGTCCTCAAAGAGTTAAATAGAGTGCCCATATGGGGTGGCACTCTGGGCAGGGCATGATTAAGATAATGGGGAAACTTGGAGGGGGCACTACTTGTCTTGGGGGCCTCAGTCAGCTGGGTTACTGCACCCCCATCCCAAGAAGAGGTATCAGACATGAATGTGCCTGATAGGCTGGATTTAGAGTCAGTGCCTGGATGCGGCACAGACTCAGTAGGACTGGAAGCGCATGAGATCCAAATATTGCATCCAATACAGCAACAAAGAAACTTAGCCAGGGCTGTATCACCTAGTTATGTGCTTCACAGAGGTGTTATTAGGTTAACTGAAGTTTGTAATACACTCTGAGATCCACAGAGGTAAGGGGATAGATAACTGCAAAGAGCTATGATGTCCTTGGCTATTTTTTAATTAAGTTTTCCAGCTCCCACCTCATAAAAGAGACCTGACTTCTCTTGTCACTGAAAAACAGCACAAGGAAAACACTTAATTATTTGTTGGGCCAAAACTGGAAAACAGCTCCACCCACAAGACAAGCTCCACCCATTTGAGATGCCAAAACAAGGTACCATTCACAGAAGTTTGTATAGAATTGCAAAATGTGATCCCATGGGCTCTGGTGGTCTCCCCAAGTTAGCTTGCCCTAACTAGGGTTTGGATACTGTCTTGGGCAGGGCTGGCTCAAAGCATAGGTACAATAGGCACAAGCCTAAGGCCCCAGTGGCATGTGACAACCTCAGAATCTCACCTTTCATTTTTTTGAAAAAATTGTTTCTAATCCTCATGGTTTCAAAGAAAAGCTAGAAAATGTAATTTGAGTGTAACTGATGCTGTGACATCTGTCTGAGTCTGCAGACAGACTCTAGTGGAGAGGAGCAGCAGCCTCTAGAGTTAAGGAAGAAGCTAATTAGCGGCATAGATCTGGTTAGATGGAGGTCTTGGAGGTCTTGCTGTGCTCTCTGAGATTCGTTCTCTTGTGGCAGGTCTTGGTGTTCAAGGGCTCTGCTCCTCCCTTTTGCTGCCATAGTTAAGTTTGAGTAGGGAAAGGAGTGGTAAATCTCTCCCAAACACCATCCACTCATGGCACCAAAATGATAGTGTGCAGCTCTGTGATCCTCGCTTTCCTTTGTATGTGCTTTGAGCAGCAGTGAAATAGATAATAAATAAGTTAAATTATCATCACTGTACTTTTGAGTTATCCCTTTTTAAATGAACAGAACAGTTCATACCTCTGAGAGCAGTTGTTTTAGGTTCTCTGACAATGTAGGAAAGAGTCACTGCATCGGTTACACTTCATGTTTTCAAGGTTTTCTCTACAGTTATAAGGGCTGGAGACTTACTTTAAAAAAAGGGTTTCTATTCTGAATAATAGAGCAAGCTCAAAAAAAACCCTAACTAACCAAGTATAACAAGGACCAATTTAAGCCCTGGTTATTTAGCCTCAGAGAGCTTCCTGTAACAGAGCATCCTGATGCCTTTAAGAGCCAGCTGTTAATGGGGCTCATCCTTTTAAGGCAAAAGATTTCTGGGATATGTAGTGCTCAGGAGAGATGGATGGAAGGTATAGTACCAGATCATGTTACACAGATATCATGTGACAGCCAGGCTATAAAAAAGAGCTGTTCTGGGTTCAGTGTAGGAGAGGTCTGTAAGAGGTGGTAGGTGAAGTAAGGAGGGACCTTAAGGAGGGGATGGAGAGACCTGAGGAAGGGAAGCACTCATCTTAGGAAGGCAGCTATAGAAAGATACTGAGAGGCAGAATGTAGCAGCACCCCAGGAAGGGTTGAAGTAGGAGAAAGAAGAGGCCTGGAGCAATATAATACTGGTGTGGAATGGAGACTCAGAGATGGTAGCAGTCCTTTTTTAGGAGCTCCATGCTGGGTGAGGGTAGGAGGAAGTCCTGCTGCATTGTGAATATCAGGAAAAACAGGAAGGAGAAGGACAATTGATAGACCCAGGGGAAGGCAAATTAATTGGAAACCCTACATTAACTGGGCAGATAAAGGACAGAATCCCTGTAAGGCTAATGAAGATGTATTGTGGTACACCCAGGTAGAAAAGGTGTGAAACTCCCATATATCAACAACATACATGATCTGCTGAAGCCCAAAGCAGGAGGGGACTCTTACTGAGGTTTGGCTAGAGAGCTAAACCCAAAACTACATTATCTGAGGGGAAATTAAGGCACTGAGGAGGCAATGACACTCAAATGTTCCTCATGTTAGTGCGACAATTACTGCTGTTCTATACATGTTTGATGCCCCCTCTCTTTTATCACTGAAAATTATTTTAATCAGAAATACAGCATCATGATACTGAGGTTTTAGTAAAACCTGTTTACACTAATGGAAGGAATCCTACAGTATGGCTCATTTCCTGTGTGAACTTTTTTCTCTGTCTCATTGTGAGTCTTTGCCACACACTTTGACCTTGTCCAATTTACAGTTAATCCCCAGGTACAGTAAGCCTCCTGAAAAATCTATGGTCCTTATATGGCCTGCACTACCATACTATCTGAGCACCTCTCAATCCTTAATGTAGTTATCCTTACAACACCCCTGTGAGATAGAAGTACTATAAACCATGTTTTACAGGTACAGATGTACAGCAAGATTAAGTGATTGGACCAAGATCACACAAAATCATTGGTGGAGCAGGGAACTGAATTGTGGTTTCCCCAGTTCCTGGATCACCCTTCTTCTCAAATGAAATGAAGTGTGTTCCTCTTTCATGTAGCACTACATAGCATGGTACCAGTGTCTCAGTCTTTAGCTGTTCACATAATGAATATTGCTTCAACTGGAAATGGCTGCAGGTACGTTCAGCAGCAATAGCACAGATAAGTGGAAGGAAGAAGTTAACTGATAACCCTTGGTAAACGATTAATTAGCCCACATGTATGCCAGAAAAGTTCACATCTATATTTTAATCTTTTCTGTAAACATACTAATAGATAACTATGAACTTGGTTTAAACTGTCAGTGTTAACATTATGCTGATGCAACACAATTACTTTCAGAGTGTTGAGTCTTTGTTCAGAAGGATACTGGCTCAGTAGCAAATTGGACAAAAAATCTATGCAAAAGCTTGGCATTTTGGTACTGTCTTGAAACTACAGCTGCATCTGGAATCTAGTTCATCTCAAGCAACTTATTCTGTGTGCATGGAATTTACCCTTGGTGCAGAAGTCGAGTGCAAGATCATCTGCACAGGGGACTGGTGGCAGAGCAGACACACTGCAGTGCCAGTGTACTCCCTCTGCATCGCAGGAAGGGTCTTCAAGCCAGCCCAATATGAGTAAAAACAGAAGGCTCCAGGGGAGGCCGGATAGAGGAAGGATCATAAAATCTGCATTTATGTGACTCTACTGGCCTCCATACCCTATGCAACTGATGCGCAGGGATTGCAGCTGCTGTTTAAGCCCATAGGAATAGCAGTCCCACTCATTGGCTCGATGGTTCTGTTTCAACTCCCTAGCCAATTCCTACTTCACCCCCTTAAAGCCCAAATTCTCAGGCTATGCAAGCAGAATAGATTTTAGTCTGTATGTGTACACGCATCAATAATTGTGTATGCATATGTACTTTGTATATAATGCAAGCTCCAGTGTGCAAGCAACACTCTTATTCAATTTAATTGCAGTTTCAGTAGGTACAATATTCTTCACTTCCTGTCCTAAATAGTTAGCAACGTTGTTGAGAATGTTAATGAACATTGTGTTTTATTCCAGCAGTTCATGTATTTCAACCCTACAAAAAATCATTCCTCTTCGTATAAGGTACTTTAGTTTCCATTTGAGATTAAAGGTGCTTTATAAAGGCAAGGTATTTTAATTTGAGCAATAAAACAAGCAACGTTTAAAATCTTAATCTACTCATCATGGTTACAGAAAAAAAATGAGCCTTTGGTGCACTGTAATACATTATTGAACTTTGATAAGCTGGATGATAAGGGAAAGGAGCTGGCAATGTTATTAAACTAATTGTATCTGTAAGGATATTAATTTAATTGATCACACTTGATTATTATTGCCATCAAGCTAAAATGCAAGTTCTAAAGCATGAGTTAAACAGAGGATTGGATTCAGTTTTAGAGGAGAAAGCAAAGGATTAAAAAATGATAAATGCTTCATTAGGATAATTTGGAGAAAGTAATCCTTTTTCATAAGCGATTCATTGATTTTTCTTCTCCTTTTCTAGCCTTCTTACTAGAAATTTTTAAACTCTTGCTTTAAAAATAAAAAGGACTAACGTACAATTTCAGTTCATTGGACATCACCAGGCACACTTGGTATTAAGAACTTTAATATTTGGTATTTCAGTGGAAGATCAGGAGAATATTGAAACAAAAACACAGAAATAGGGATTTCAAAGAGATACAGGAATGGTTGTTTCTCTGCTTACAGAGAAATAATGTGCTATAATTAATTTTAAAAATTTCATTAAGTTTACAATGGAGCTGGCATAAATTAAAAAATAAGAGCATTAAAATTCAGAATAAAGGTTGCAATTGCACATTCACATTCCAATGTATGAATGTGGATTTTTTTTAAATATCACTTCACTGTCAAGGTTCTTGGTTGCTGACATCTACAATGTCATGCTAAGGTTTTGATGATACATATTTACAAACCCCAACTCCAACTCTGCCCTGATAGCAAGGGCTGTATTACTAACTCTGGCCACTAGGCCACACTACCCTGACAATAAGGGCCATACTACTAACCCTGACCAGGAGGTCAGACTGCCCTAATAGCTAGGGCCAGGCTACCAACTAAGGCCACAGGGCCATGCATCCCAAGATCGGGGTGGGAGCAGCCCTAAGGACTCAACAGCGGGACAGTAATGCGCCTTTCCCCTACCCACAAAGGGTGACAGGAGTATCAGCCCCACAACAGGGACTTTACAAAACTCAAGAGTCCATATGAGAGGGAAAGTGTCCTTCTCAGGCTATCTCTACACCAGCTCCTCCCTTCCTAAAGGTCCCTCCTGAGGGCAGTTGTCTGAGAGATAGATTCTGCCATTCCCTCACCTCTCCTCTCCTGGAGTTGTAGATCTGTTCTCTTCCCCAGTGATCTGCCACCAAATGAACTGCTCCTCTGCCTTTTAACTCCTCCTCCAATTGGAGCATTTCCTACAGATGTGGTAGGGCTGGCTGAGTCCAGAGCAGTTCCTTAACCCCTTGTTGCCAAGTGTGGGGTTTGTACAACCCATCACAGGGTTATATAGTGGGGCCATGCAATGTGGCAGAGTGAGGAACAGAAATTCTTAGCTCCAAGTCCTTCATCACTTGCATGATCTCTCTCTCTCTTGCCCATAATTTGTTCAGAACTTAGAACGTCCACAAACACAATCTGCAGTTATTTCCATCTCCATGTTGGACCACGCAGAGCAATTCAGGTTAGCAAAATCTAAATTGCACAACTCTCAATGTAACCACCCAGCCTTTCCAAAACTAAACCAGTGCATTAGTCATAATGGAAGCCAGCTAAATAAAACAAATATGGAGTTTTTAGCCTGAGCACTTAAAAAAATAGGATAATATTCAAATAGTAAAATACCTGTGTAGATTTGTTCCCCAAAAATATGTTTGAGCCTCACTGCCAAACTTTCCCCCAAAAGCCCTCCTTTGGCAGAGGAATATATACAAAATGTTAAACAGATTGGCTCAGTTTTGTCAAAGTCGAGATGGAGGGGCTCAAAACTGATCTTTGAGGCCTCAGTTCAGCAAGGCATTTAAACGTGCTTAATTTTAACCCTGTTAGTAATCCCATCAACTTCAATGGGACTACTCCTGTCAAGGCTAATTCCCCACTCTGGCACTTCAAGTGCAGAAAGTGGGGGCCCGCAAGGATTCTAAAAATTAATATTGGCCACTCCAGGCATGTATTAAACTACCAAGGTTACAGCTTTTCTCTGACCTTGGATGGGTAGGTGCTGCCACCACCCAAGTGCAGAACCCCTTTGAGAACACAGGAAGGTGCACTTGGGAATTTCTTCCTGTGGGCTACTGTAGAGGGGTGGTCACCCTGCTCTGATCCTGAAGAGGTTAAAACAGCCCTGGGAAAGGGCTGCCCCAGAGAGCCAGTCATGGGCGGGCTTGAGGCAGCCAATCAGGGCCCAGCTGGGCCAGTATAAGAAAGGAGAAAGCAAGCAGGAGAGGAGGGGGACGGGGGACAGGGGACCTAGCTGCCTGAGGAAGCATGGGTACCTGAGTCTGAGCAGTGCTGGGGACAGGCAAAGGATCTGGGGAGCTCTAGCCTGGCAACTCCCCAGGCTGAGGCCTTGATTAAGGCCTAAGAAGGTACCGGGGGCTGCAGGGGTGCAGCCTGGCAATAGCAGAGGCAGCTGGTCCAACCCTCTTGCCAGTGATGAGTGGCCATTACAGACTGCAGTCCGCCCTAGAGCAGGGGCTAGATGACAACGGGCAATAGCCACTGAGGCAAGGTGGGGTTAGAGGGTTGGGGGTTCCCCTGGGAGGGGAAACCCAGAGTGTGGGGGTACTGTGATGGCCAGAAGCCCAGGGTAAGGGGCACCGGGGTCCAGGAGGGACACAGGGGCCAGCGGCAGGCAAGATACCGGCCAGTAGGAGGCACTCCATATGCTGCAGAGCTAATTTCCGAGACAACCAGTAGGAGGCACTGCGCCAGTGAGTCATAACCTCACTACAAGTACCCTCAAGCCCCTTCACCATCACCCCTCTGGGGAAGAGCTTAGAAAGAAAAAAAAAAGGAAATCAGCTGTTGCCACCAGCTAATTAAACAACGTGCACAAACTTTTATGACACAAAAATCCAATTCTGTTCTTAGAAAAGGTACATTTTAGTCATTAAAAAAAAAGAAAAGAAAATACATCTGGGAACTCAGGCTATTGCTAGATTTTAAAAGAGTAACTACAAGGATTAAGCACCAAGAATAGCTTTCTTGAGGTCCAGCTTAAAGGTTACAAGCACAACAGAAGCATCTGGGATTAGCACAGAGGAATCCACAAGCCATTACAAAATAAAATGGATAAACCTAATCACGTCTTCCTAGACATTTCCTGATCTACTTACATATATGGGGTTTTAAATCAGTAATTTCTAGGTATGATACTGATCATTTTTTCCATACCTGGTCCAAGCTTCTTATAGCACAGGTGTTGCCCTGTCTGCCTCTCCCTGGGAGAACAACAACAGAGAGACAAAAAGGGAGTCTTTTTTCAATTTTAAAAAGTTCTAGTCTTCCCATTGGCTCTTTTGCCCAGGTGCCCACTCACTTCCTTTTACCTATGCACAGCAGTGAGACTTTTTAACCTTTACAGGTAGAGCAATTAGAGCACAGCTACTAAGAGGGATTTTATAGCTACTGACTGGCTGTATGTTTATAAAACGAGCTACCCTCCCCCCCTTCATTTATCACAACTCCTGTGTTTAAAACTCCACACGTGTTGAAGCATATTTTTGCCTCAGGAGTTGGGATGAGCACATTATTAACTTAAAATAATAGAACGCTAAACATAGGATACTTGAGGTTTACATTATAATAGTGTAAAGTATGGAAATGTTTGCAGCTATAACTACAACATGTATTTATCTTCTAAAATACTTCCTTCAATATTCTTTCATAAAACGAAGCTGATTGTCTCCTAACATGTAACACTGCTGGAAAAAAACCCAGAAAAAGAAACATCATTTTTTTAGATGTAGCATCCCCAAGTTAAAAATCATTTTAGAAGAAAATGTTGAGTTTTATTATTAAAAAGAAGGGTTTCAGATTACAAGTCATTACAGACAGACTCCTGTGAACAATGTGGCTGATATTTACAATCAAACTGTCTATTGAGGCATGGAACTACAATACAAAAGCAATCAGTGCAGAAAGCAATGCAGTGACAATACAATTTTAAATCCATTTGATAGGCAAACTATCAGCAGAAACTTCTCAGGGTGAATGGGTTTAAAACTCATTATCAGTATTGCAGCATATCCCATGACACTGCTTTATTTATTCAGATGGAGATTGGAGAATGTGGGTAAACACAGCCACCTTATACTCAAAAATTCTTTGTAGATAAATCCTTTGCTGTATTTGTTCTTTAGGCACGTTTCGTGAGGCTCTCATGCAATGTTCCTGGCTACTGTAGGAAAATATGTTTTTTTAAATGTGCAGTGTCTATGCCTGTGAAGTGTTCTTAGCATTTAAGATGGTCAGTGAACACACTCAGGGTCATAACGATATTGGTAAATACCTAATCTCAGCTTCTATCATGCAGTGTTCCCAGCTGAATATCTCAGATGTCTGTGAAGCATCACAGAGCATTCAGACATGTTTTTAAACAGCACCTGGCAGAAGAGTCCTTTCAGCCAGACCATGTAACAAGGTAGCTTCCAAACCTGATCCAAAATAAACATTTGTTTTCATAGAATACTTTTCAATTTTTATTTTCCCCCCAAGTGCTATAAATCTTACAGTTTCTGGAACCAGAATATAGCCGAAAAAGGTGAGCAGCATGCTTCAGGAAATCTGCAGTCAGGCAGCAGATTAGGCAGCAAAGGAATCCTTCTCCATTCTCCGGGCCTACAGTAGACACTCAGGGCTGCTGTAGCTACTGTAGTGAATATAATTGTCCACTGTAAGAGAGTGATCAGCAAACTGATATAGTCATTGGATTCATGGGCTCTACCCATGCTTCCTTCCAGCTTTGTTTCTACGCCTTTCTACCCACACCTTGTAAGCTGGCCTAGGAAGCCCCTGCAGAGCAGAAGTCTTTGGCACATCGGGGTGTGGTCTCATTGCTTTGTCCCTCCCTTTCTTCTCCATGCTTTCTGCAACAGAACTACACAGCTTCCTCTAAGGCCAACGTCTTCCAGGTCAAAAAAGGAGGGGATAGGATTTGCTGCTTTGCAAGCAAATGAAATAATTTGTTCAAGATTATGAAAGACTCAATAAAAGGTGGTTTGTCACAAGTTATGTACAAACATCTTGGGGACACATTTTGAGAATTGCCAAGCACATACAGCTCTCACCAAAGTCTGAATTCTTTGCTAGGTTTTGAATTGTTTGAGAACCTCACTGTACCCTTTAGAGTGGCTGTAGGAAATTAAGAGATGCAAAACACTAATTTTTTTTTATCATTCTATATGGAATTTAGGTTAAGGGTGGTGATTTTGTTTCTATTTTAGTCATGTGCTACTTTTATATAGGAGCTAAAGACAAGCAATTATAATTCTGAATCCTTTCACATTCAAAGGTTGGTTCAGATTTGAATTTCCATATCCGAACTGGCCGCCCCAGTTTTTATTCAGAGTCTGATCCTAAATTGGAAGAGGTCTATCTTCCAGCGCAAGGTTGCTATCACAAACTGCCATTCATGAAATATTTTGGCATGAAATGGAGAACATGTTCATGGGAACAAACACATTAGTGTAGTTGTCTGCCATTGCTCCTCACCCCGATTTGGCCTCATTTGAATCCCAAGCCCTAGTCTGAAGCTACTCTGGATCCTTGGGCATCTTTCTATTTACCTCAGTGAGCTTTGGATCAGGCCCTTGCAGAACAGTTACTGTCATTTGCTTTTGGATGGGGGTGGAGGCTGAGCATTATTGAATGATTCCGATTGGGGCTTTTTCCCATTCTTGTTATAATCTTTGTCATGGAGATAATAGCAATCTGTGCTACTTTGACCTTTTCAGTGTTTAGTAATTTGATTTGAAGGCAATTCGCATTCTCATCCTTAGTAACCTGTGAGGAGGAGGTGAAACAGAGAGGTCATTCAGAAGACAGAGACTATCAAAAAGGTTTAAATAACTGAATCATTAAGATTCTGATAACCTCCTTTTCATGACAGAGATGGTAATGAGGAGATGAAATAGCATACTATTCATGTATTCATTGGGAAAATGACTGTAATGAGACCAGAGTACTGGAAATAATATAAATGTAGTCCGTTCTCATTTTATCCCAAAGATTGACATTTTGCGGTCATCTTTGCATTCATTTCTTCCTGATGTTGTTTCTCTTGCATGAAAATCAAACCATTTTTTCATCCTATGAGGACATGCTCTGTGCATACCATACAAATGTCTCTGCATAGATATTGATAAAAATAAATATAATGCCAAAATGGTCAATGTGCTTGTTTACACTTCATCTGGAAGGCTGATCTTATACTTGTAGATGCCATCAAAACATCACATTCATAAATCAGTAATGTTGCATGGTTAAGTATTCAAGTATTCAGGAAATGCTAAAACTAAGTTTGTATGTGCCATCTTAACTTTGCCTCTTATGATAAACTTTAATTACACGATCAGACACTATTTCCCAAAGAATATAATATAATTAATATAATATACAATGTATTCTACATGTAAAACATCTTTTGTGCTATTTTATATATTCTAGAAAAATTGAATCCATATGTCTGCTATGTCACATCTCCAGCTCAAAGTATAGACACACCCCATATACAAGATGCAGTAAGTGAATAAAGAGCTTCTGCAGAACCCATCCTAATTCAATGTGCACCATACAAGAGGCACTTTGCAAGCGATTAAGATTTTCTTCCGATAATTAATAGGTTGTGCTTTCCATTCCATTCTCCTCTCACTTGAAAACAGTTGAACTATGTTCCCCTCAAACATTCCAAAAAATAGTCACCTTCAGAAAGAAACTAGACTGGAAAACTTTCATTTCAAAAGGTGAGCATTTTGGGAAGCTATAACTGACTGAAAACAAAAACAAAAAAAATCTCTAATGAAAACTCTTCAACAGCCTTAAATATAGCTGCAGTTTTCAATCGTGTTATACTAACAAGACATCAAGAATTATAACATTCAAAAACCAGTAGGAGAACACTTCAGTCTCCCTGGACACTCAGTAACAGACTTAGAAGTGGCAATTCTTCAACTAAAAAACTTCAGAAACAGACTCCAGTGAGAAACTGCAGAACTTGAATTAATTTGCAAACTGGACACCATCAAATTAGGCCTGAATAAAGATTGGGAGTGGATGAGTCACTACAAAAACTAATTTTCCCCATGCTGATACTCCCACCTTCTTGTCACCTGTTTGAAATGGGTCACCTTGATTACATTGAACCCATTAGCACTACAAAAGTGATTTTTTCCTCCCTTCTTGTCAACTGTTGAGAATAGCCCACTTCCACCTTAATTGAATTGGCTCATTAGCATTGACCCCTCACTTGATAAGGCAACTCTCATCTTTTCATATGCTGTGTATTTATACCTCTCTACTGTATTTTCCACTCCATGCATCTGATGAGGTGGGTTTTAGCCCACGAAAGCTTATGCTCAAATAAAAGTGTTAGTCTCTAAGGTGCCATATGGACTCCTCATTGTCATTTCATCATGTGTGATTCAAAAACACTTTATATACTATATGTTGTGCTTCTCAAAGCACTAAAATATAGCTATATCTCAGATAGTAGGAAGGGACAATTCAGCAGCTGTTTTAACACTGTATCACAACAATAGTTCACAACAGAATACAAAAAAACACAAAGTGAAGAAAATCATATCATTACGAATGATTGAATAAAGGAGAAAAAATTTATAAGTACTATAGGCAGAAAATAATTTTTCAAGTGGTGAAAAAATCTTCCAAGTTCAATTTTCAAAAGGCTGGTGAATTTGTGTGAAACTCAGTTTATATGGGTTTCCAAGCCCTGAAGTTCAAAAAGGTTTGCATCTCAATAAACCCATTTTCAAAATCTCATTTGCAACCTGAACCAGACTGAGGGTGAGTACTTTTGCAGTCTGCGGTGAACTGCGCTGGTGATCTCCCAAACTAGTGTTAAATCTCTTTTCTTGAGAAAAGTGCCAAGGGATTTTTAATGATCATAAGAGACTAAGACTTTGGATTTATCTTTGATCTAAACTTTGTCACCTATAGCAGCATAAGGAACCACTAGCATCATGCTGAGATATTAATTCCATCTTAACTGCGAGAGAATAAATTCCACCTCCCAAGCATCAGCAGCACTTCCACTAGAATCCTGGGTGTTCAGAAGTCTCTCATTCAAATACTGACTAGACAAGGGGTCGGCAACCTTTCAGAAGTGGTGTGCCGAGTCTTCATTTATTCACTCTAATTTAAGGTTTTGCATGGCAGTAATACATTTCAACGTTTTTAGAAGGTCTGTCTCTATGTCTATAATATATAACTAAACTATTGTTGTATGTAAAGCAAATAAAGTTTTTAAAATGTTTAGGAAGCTTCATTTAAAATTAAATTAAAATGCAGAGCCCTCCGGACCTGTGGCCAGGACCTGGGCAGTGTGAGTGCCGCTGAAAATCAGCCCGCGTGCCACCTTCGGCATGCGTGCCATAGGTTGCCTACCCATGGACTAGACCCAACCCAGTTTGCCTTATAAAATCTGGCATAAGCACAATCCAGAGAGGCACACTGTAACTAATGTTTTTTTAATCTACGTCTGAAAAGATGCAAAATTAATTAAATGAACCACAGCCATCAGGCAGCTTCCATTTCGTCAGAAGACTCCTTGTGCAAAGGCACTAATATACTGAGACGTTCAGAGATGTCATCTCTAATTTTTCAAACTCGCCTACAATTACATGACACTTGATGGGTAAGGATTTTTGGTCCCATGTGATTTGGTTCCATTGAATGCTATTCAAAGTGTCAATGTCAAAGTGCTGTTTGGTGGCCCCTGAATCAATTAACAGCATTGTGTTTCTAGTGTACATCTCCCCTCATCATAAAAACAGGTAACAGTGGTCTTCAGGAGATCCATTTTTATTTCACATAGGTTTCAGAAACTGCAGGTTGGAACTGGACATTACAACTGCCATCCTGTGACAGGCTAATACATGGAGAATGCTGCCTAAAATCCAAAAGAAAGTGAGCAAGACGTTAGGGGGAAAATTCATGTAACCATAAGTGCTAGTTAACATGGCTCCTAGGCCAGACAGATCACTGAACATGCTACAGTTCCTTTCCTGTCTCTGGCTACCACCATGATTCTTATTCAGATGATCACTAAGGGCCTGTTGTTCAGCACTGGCTCACTGCGAATGTTTCTGTCTGCATGCACTTGTAGAAGCCTACCCTCTGATAGCCAACTGCATCAAGGCTTTGTAATTCAGCCGTACTGCTTTGGGCCCCGATTCAGCAAGGCACTTAAACATGAGCCTCCTGTTAAGCATGTGGTTAGTGACTATGATCATGAGCTACCCACATGGTAGGTGTGTGCCTAAATGCCTTGCTGAATTTGGGCTCTGGAAGCCTTTGGGTGTCAAGGACATTGCATATAACATTTTTGTAAGCAGAAGATTCAGAATTAATATATGCAGGCAAATGTTACAGCTCCCGTTTTTTCCCATTCAGGTTCAGGATGACCCCCACATTCATTCATCCTTAAGACCAAACAGCCCACAAGCTGATGAAAAGAAAAGTGCCACTGAACACATCTCAGTGATAAGCGATTTCACACAGCATCAAACTCTCCACATTGTAGCTTTCAGTGACATAAAATGATTAAATTAAAACACTTAGGGCTGGATTTGGATTTCATGTACATCGATTTCTCACTTCCACTGACTTTAACTTAGTAGAATTTAGGGCAAAATCTGGCCCACTGAATAATTACAATTTATTTAAAACTTCTGCCAGACACTTTTCATTGTATTACCAAGCATGTGACAAACCCTGGATGAAGCTCTTTGTGACACATGACATGTAGAGCCTCCACGTGCCTTTTCAGTGACAGCTGCTGGGAAGAAATAGCATCCTCCAGCTGCACAACTTTATCCTCCTCTCACTTGTGAATTAAGATGTTTGGTTTTAAAGTGGCACTCTGTGCTGTACTCTTACAACTGCAATTGTCACTTGACGAAAGGAAGCCAATGAGCTCTATCAGTGGCATCTGATGGGGAATAAAATCCTTCTTCCCAAGAGCATAATAGGCAGGATGTCCCACTTCATTCTTTCTATTTATTACCTATTATTAAATGACACAGTTGGGATTAACTATCAGGAAACAGGCACATGGACTACACAAAAATATACAAAACATGCAGGGTATAAAAAGCAAGCATCAGACCCTTCCCAGAACAGAGCCCATTAATCACATTGATCTATTCATGGAACATCAGTCTTCCAGCCAAAGTCTTACGAAAATCTTTGGCACAAATGCAAGCTCATTGCAATGCTACAATAGGGTGAAACTGCAAGAGGAGGAAAGCAGCAGCAGCTGCCTACCTACTAGATGCGCCTGCTGGATAAATCTTATTGTGAAATACCCACATTAAACCCAAACATATGTAAAATAACACCAATATAGTCAATCAACAGCAAAAAGGACAACCAGAACAACAAAACACTGAATTGGTGTATTCTGCTCTGCAGTATCAGAGAATTGGCTACTATGCCACTCTCAGATAGAACTACTGGGATAAATTTATTTCTGGTGCAGCTCCATTCAGTGACTTCAGTGGAGTTTACACATGCCATAAATTTGTACCAATGTGCTGCGATCAAGATTTTCGTAAGTGACTAGCGATTAGTATTTGGGTACCCAACTTGAGATACCTTGAAGGAATCTTTCAGACAGAGCTGTGCACCAGCCTCTGAGAATCAGGCTCTTTTAACATGTCTCAACTTTTGTGTCTCAAAATCACTCTTTTGATATTCTTGGCCTGTGTTTACGCTATATTTTGTGACTTCAAGCTTTCCCTTACATATTGTAATTCTATTGCCTAATAAGCAAAA
Source organism: Chelonoidis abingdonii (assembly GCF_003597395.2). Lineage (NCBI taxonomy): Eukaryota > Metazoa > Chordata > Testudines > Testudinidae > Chelonoidis > Chelonoidis abingdonii. The sequence continues at coordinate 53,697,338 of NC_133770.1, read as the reverse complement.
AATGGACCATCTTATTAAATATTAATATTAATATTTACCTTTTCATCTTGTCCTTATTTACATAAATGTATCATATTTTTTCAGGTCACAGGTCAGTTCAAAATGACACCCTTAGACCTCTAGTGAAAGCAATTCTCTCTTGAATGAAGACAATTGAAGAGTCAAGGAGGATTAAGTTAATTGAGGTGCCCCTCCCCAGGTCTTTGCTCCAGTGTAGGAAGAATCTGTCTTGAACGATTATCTATCCCCTTGTATCTCCTGTCCTGAAGCACAGGATGAATGGCTGATATAAGCTGCCCACCCTCTGACTTCTCCTTTTCGGCAGTAGTGAGGAAAGACTGAGTCAGGAGGAGCCTCTCACTCCTGCATCTCCTCTCTGGTAATGAAGGCACGTGGGGGAGCTATTTGTGAGATGCTGCCACTTCTATTCAGGACTGCAAGGAGATTGTGCAAAAAGGGCCACAGTCAGTGTTTCATAGGAAAAGACAACACGTATGGGGACGGGGCTGTCGCAGATACAGACTTCATAACAGAAAGCCAAGGGTGTGAGGAGGGAGCAGGAGAGGGGCATGTTTCTCACAGGGTGGTTGTATACACAAAGTCAAGTATCTCTGTCCACCCACTTAATGCACCTGGAACTTTCAAGCAAAGCCTCCTTAACTGACTTCATTTTATTCTCAGGAAATCTTCTAGAATGTACATCCTGTGAATTTCCTTGGCAACTGGCTAACAGCCAGCAAAACACTCTCTGGCAAACGCCCATTAAACTTCACACAATGTTCCTATACCAAAGAGCTTTTATCTTTGTTTTGTAGCCTTATTTAACAAAAAAAAAGCATCCTGCAATGGCAGATAAGCTGTACAAGAGCTGTTTATTATTTGATGTTTCCTGTGCTCAGAAAAAATGACAATAAACAACCAGGAGCCATTTTGATATTTTTTGCTGGTGCCATTCACAGAACAAAAAGAAGCTACGTTGTTAACATCCTTGCCCAGTATATTGAGGTGCTGGGTTTTTCCAGGGGGGATTTGGATATAGAAAGCTGCATTATCAAAGATTTGAACTGCTCTTTTCCTTTCCATATCCTCCTAAACAGTTTCCTGTGTGCCATATTAACTTTCTCAAGAACCACTTTTAACCTTAGCTGCTATTTTCTTCCTTAGAACACTATTAAAGGGAACCTGACTATTCCTGATATAACACTTTGACTTGAGATTTTTCAAAGGCCAATGACCCTTCTTAATTATGTAATGAAGATTTAGCACAGGGTATTAGCTTATGGACAGGGTTGTATATCAAGCACATGTGGTATAATTTGTTATCAAGGGATGAACACTAATGGATTATGAGGCAAAATGTTACCTGAGGAGACACACTCAACTTAGGCAAAGCATTCCTAATAGTTGTGGGGTGGGATGCATTGGATTTTTCATCATTTTTAATTATTCATTTATATTTTAATGGGGAGCCCAGCTCAGTTCACATCCTTGGGCCATTACAGACATTTTGCCCCCTGAGTTAATCCCGAGTTCATTCTCCCCAAATGAATATTCATATCATTAAAATGCAATTTTTAATTAAACATACCAGTAGCATTATCATTGTTGCACCTGAAAGATTCAAAAGCAGATCAGAGAAATGCTGCCTCAGTAGAATTCAGTGAATTCTTCTCACATGCCTTTCTAAGGCTGATCTCCTTTAAAGTAATGAGAATAAATTGTGGGATAATATAGCACAGATCTAATTAAGATAATGAACTGGAGATTATGAACATTGCTACTCTGTGTTTGAAGAATTTTAATATATTGGGTTAACAGAAGGTTAAGCATTCACAAAAAGAAAGCTATAGAAATATATCTGCATTTCTATTGGCTAACATTTGATGTTTCATGCCTTAGAAATTTATAAATAAAAAGGAGACTGGGGGGAGAAATATAAAACATGTTTAAAGAAACCGATTTCATAAATTTTTGAACTGAATTTGCTTAATACTCAAATAGAAAACAGGATGAGACAATTCTTCCTGCAAAGTGAGGAATGAAAGGAAAGCAGACAGGGAGACATTATGACAAGCTGATAGGCACTTATAAGGTTATATTATGGGGAGTTTTATCCTAGCAGTCTATCTGATGTGCCTATTATAGCTCAGAATAAATATTTCTTGCAGGAACAGCCTAATTAGTTTGCCTTCAGCAGTAGCAAGGAAGGGGAGAAGAGAGAGAGAGAGAGAGGTAAATGAGCTGTTGGGGAAAGTAGAGTGGATATGAATTAGAACTACTGTTCTGTTTCTCTGTTGCTTCATCTTCCAAAACAATGCAGCTCAGAGAGACAACGGTTATAGGGTGAAACTAGAACCCAATAATCTTTTGTAATCTATGGTGAATTGACAGAAATGGTCCTTTTCAGACATACAGAGGTTCATTTTTCAAAGCAGTGCATAAGAGCTGCTGCCTTGAAAAGATATCCCAGATAATTCTGCATAATTACTCTGCTATGTTTAATATTTCACTCCAGAAAGAATCATTACTGGCCTTTGGAAATCTAGAAATCAACTTACTACGAGTTAGTTAATACTGATATACCAGATTGTGCCTAGTAATCATAGACCTGTATTCAGCATGTTTCAGAGCTCCACTCCCTGAAGGGAGCTCTTGGTAAGATTGGTCTTATTTATGCAACTCCTTCTGAAGGTCATCAGCATTCATACTGCATGGAGTTATGTTAAAATCATAGACTATTTGGTCCTCCGGTACCTAGCAGACCAACACGCGATGAGATCCAGTACCTCCTGTTCAGACCATGCTGGAGCTCATCTGCGAATCCGGGACTGTGTGATCTCTTGAGATGGTGGACTCTGCATGGTCACGTGTGATGGTGGACTGTGCTGATGGTCACCTGTGCTGATGGTGACCAAACAGGAAATGAAATTCAAAAGTTCTCGAGGCTTTTCTTGCCCACCTGGCTAGTGCATTGGAGTTGAGAGTGTTGTCCAGAGCGGTCACAAGGGAGCATTCTGGGATAGCTCCCTGAGGCCAATAATGTTGAATTGCGCCCACAATACTTTTAACCTGGGATTGTGATCTCGATTTAAGCGCTACTTCACTTGCCGAGGTGGAGTACAGAAATCAGATTAAAGACCCTTTTAAATCGAAAAAACCGGTTTGGTAGTGTGCACGGAATCATTTTTTTTTGAATTAACTCGGCTAATTCTGAAATAACAGACTAGTGTAGACCAGGCCTTAGGTCAACTTCCCCCTGGAATGAAGACATGCCCTAATTGTTCTAGCTTGAGTCTCGAGGCCTTTTTAGTGGAATAAGGTTTGCTGAACCTTGGAACCAGTGAACACCCATAGGCTTGTGTATTTCTTTGTGCAGCAGAAATAATACAAAGTTGACTAATGACCCTTCAGTTCTATGTGTAGTTAAATGTGTGCTTTCCTTCTCTAGAAATAGCTCTGGAGAGACAACACCTTGTGTGTGGAAACAGTAGGTGTGGAATTCACAAAGGTACCTGAAGGATTTTAATGACTAATTTTCAATAGAAATTAATGGGAATTTTGTGCATCCTAATTCCATGGCTTTGAAAATCCCATGCTCAGTATTTATTCTCTCCCATTTATGAGCCATTGGAGTGAGTGTATGATCTCAGTGACATCAGCTTGTACCAACGTTACCCACCACCACGACAACCTGTAACAACATCTATACCAGCATTCTTCACCACAATCACCTCCATCCAACATCTCTCCATAAAGTATCACTGCCTGGAACACAAGGCCCCTAGGCCTTCAGCCTTTGTCAAGTAGGGCACAATGCCACATCCCCAAGAGGCTTTAAACCTTGTGTAGAAGATGCAATTGTGAAGTGCTGTATGAACTTCAGGTACTGAGACAGCAGCATGATGCATAGACCAAAGAGGAGCTGGCATTTACCAGAGAATTGATCAACTAGATTCAAATGATAGCACACCATCAGAACTTGCTGGCTATCTCCCTCACCTTTCTCCTATCTCTTTTTGCCTCCCTCTGCCCACCACCACGCCAAGATTGAGGGCCCTTCTTCCTTCTGTTAGCCAATATATATGTTATACATATTGCATATTATATCAAAACTTATTACATATCTCATTAACATTATATACATTTTATTATATGTGAATGTTAGCACAAAGTTATAGTAATTTGTTTTAGGTTCACTCTTGCTCACTTACATCAAGAGATATATATCCTACAAGGCCAAACATATTGTTTGGCACTAATGAATATAAATCCCAGCAAAATCAAGATACCTGTGTGTTCTATCCAGATGCAAGGTAGGGAGTGTCTTCATGACCCAGCTAATTTGGAATGCTGTGTTCAAAACAAGAGCTAAGAGAGGTGCACCATGACACCAAAAAAACAAGGTAATCGGGGAGTTTTAGTCTTGGGTGATGGATAGAGTGCTCTTACCTTGTAAAGTTTTTACTATAAATAGATCTAGTTTGGGGGTCATATTTTGGGAGTACACCTTCTCTGTAAGGTAAACTGAACAGCGTTGCTAGAAACTGCTTCTCAGAAGGATTGGCGTCGTATTGACTCCTTCTTTCCTGTACTGTACTGTTACTGATTTTTATCAAATAAATGGCTGTTTGGTTATTTGTCTCAAATATTTTTCATAATGAGCCACAAGTGTAACCAATCAATTCTCACCTGACCCCTCCATAGCCCTCCATATCCCCCACTTGTGCCAGTCCTGCTCCACCTTCTTTGACCACTCTAAGTGATAACTGAAAGGCCACCTCTTGGCACCCAAGTAAAAAACTCCAGAGTGAGCCACAAAATTCATTTTCAGAAACACATCCAACTCTCTGTAGTGTCCCCTCCCCAAAAAGCACTCTCCCACTCCACTCTTGCCTCATATCCCCTCCCCCCCCTCAAAAAAATGGCATATATACAACCTACCCTAGCACTGGAGCTCCCACATCCGTGAAGGGTTGGGGTCCATGACCACTTGTTTCCTAGCTCTACCCTCCCCCAAGACTAGGACCTAGGAATCTCATAGGGAATTGGAAAAGAGGAATAAAAGAAAGAACTAATTGTGCCCCCAGTCAAGGGTCTTGCTCACATACAGATTGAAGGGTCTCTCTCTTCTTACAGCTACACTAGGTACTAAAAGAGGGGGCAAAAGGCCAGGGACTCTTATCCCATGTTCACATCTCCAAGGGGTTCTCAACCCTCACCCCTAACCCACTAGGTATTTGAATACCTACAGTATAAATAACCCCTAACTACATTTCTGTGCTTCACCTCCAGATTTTGCACATTTTTTTAAAAGAGCCAAATGAGTTTTCATAGGTGCAACATGAAACTAGAGGGTAATGCAGACACAAGGGGTTACTTTTGAAATTAGAAGTCTCAAACTGCATTAAGCATTTCACCAAGAAACCATAGGTGCCTATACATGTTCAGGTGAAAATGTGATTGCAAGGGGTGTGATGACAATTCTGCCTTGGCCCCTAAGGACAAGTGAGTGCACTTGGTAAAATATTATCAGTGTCTTTAGAGACATTTAAGCAGTTGGGCAATAGACCCATGTATAAAGTATCCTCAAGGACTACATTAAAATAATGATGTGCTGGTGATTCAGTAAGGGGCTGTGAGGTATGATTGCTCTGACCCACATTTTCAAAGCCTTGGACTTGGATAACTCCAATTTCTTTTATGTCCATTTTTTATATCCAGTAGGTGTTATCTGTGTTGATCTCTAACTCAGAAAAGCAAGGATTTTCTTGCTATAGGATTTTCTTGGATATCTGTACAGCTCTCTCAGACTCTTCATTTGCTTGTGGGTAATGCAGGCTGCTAGTAATATTGTGTCGTGTTGGTTTGTTAGTTATGCAATGTTCATATTCAGATACTTTCTTTATGTCCTTGCTAATGCCCAGTGAATAAATGACTGGTGCTTGCTGACTGTGGAGGGGCTCAACCTCTGAACAGCTCAAGTCATGGCCCCTACTCTCCCGTCAGCCTCCCGCTTTTGAAAAACAGCCCTGCACCCCACCCTGGAAAGCAGCAGCTGCTCCCTGCAGCTCCCAGCTGTTCCTCCACTCCTGCCTGCTAGTTCAGCTGCTTCGCAGGGAGAGGGCCCACTGCATCATGTGACAGAGCAATCTGGGGGCCCATGCAGGGGTGGTTCTGTGTTTTTTGCCACCCAAAGCATGGCAGGCAAGCGGCTTTCAGCAGCATGCCTGCGGGAGGTCCGCCAGTTCTGTGCCATCAGCGTCCCCACTGCCGAATTGCCACCGAAGCCGTGGGACCAACGGACTGCCCGCAAGCACAGTGCTGAAAGCTGCCTGCCTGCCACCCTCACAGCAACTAGCAGTCCATCCCCTGCAACTTGCCGCCCCAGGCAGGCACTTGCTGCGCTGGTGCCTGGATCTGCCCTGGACCCATGTGACCCTTCATGCCCTCCCATGTGTCACCTTAGCCACCACACTGATTGGTTGGCCTGTTCACAGCATTTAGTTAGTCCTTGATGTCCTTCATGGGTGAGGTTTAGGATTTTTCTCATTTCTTTGGGAATTACAATGCAATTGCCTTGAATCATGAGTCTGTTTGACTCGCTTATTTATCCATGTGCTGACAAATAGTCTCTTGTCACTTCCTTAGTGTCCTTTGGATACTGTTGGCCCTAGTGTAACTTGCATAACTCCTTGAAGTTGTGTAGCTGTCAAGGTTACTTTATAAAGTATATGGAGATATACCTAACTCACAGAACTGGAAGGGACCCTGAAAGGTCATCAAGTCCAGCCCCCTGCCTTCACTAGCAGGACCAAGTACTGATTTTGCCCCAGATCCCTAAGGGGCCCCCTCAAGGACTGAACTTACAACCCTGGGTTTAGCAGGCCAATGCTCAAACCACTGAGCTTTGCTGCTCCCCAATAATATAGCTGGTGTAGTCAGTTTTCTGACACTGGTCTGTATGCATCCACATACAACTTTACACCATCTTTGAGCTCACGGGTAGTTTGAGTGAGACTGGGCTCCATGACAGAGTGTCTGCTACTGCCAGATTTTTCCCAGGTACCTATTTAGCAACTGAGTTAAATCACATTAACCTTAACAATAGACATTGGCATCTCAGCAGTACTTGATCCAGGTGTTCTCTGTTGATGAGAGCAGTTTGTGGTCTGTTTTCAATGTAAAAGAATCCAATATACCACAGATATGTGTAAAAGTTTCCATATATCCATGTGCTTGCCAGGCATTCCTTTTCAATCTGTGTATATCATTTTTCTGCTTCTGTGAGTGTGTGAGTGCAAAATGCAACTGGTTTCTACTCAAGAGCCATGTTGTTGCAATAATACAACACGCAGGCCATAACCACTTGCATCTGCAGTGACCAATGTGAGTTTGTTGGGATCATAGGACATGAGAACTGGAGCTGTTGAGATCATTTATTTTACCTTTTTGAAGGTAATTTCTTGATTTGGCCTCCAAAGCCAAGATATGTTGGACTTTAACAGTTCATTCACTAGTTTTGTCACTGTAGAAAGGTATCAACCAAGGTAATCTACCATCCGCCAGTATACATCTCACTTCTGGTACATTCAGTTGTCAAAATGCTTTTACTTTCTCAAGGGTAAGACTGACTCCAACTCTGGTTATTGTCTGTCCCATAAACTTTTCCTTGTTTAGCTTCAGTTTAGACTGACTGATTAAGCTTCTTTGCAGTGTTGTTGTAGCTATGTTAGTCCCCAGGACAAGGTGAGTAAGGTAATATGTTTTTTTTATTGGACCAACTTATGTTGGTGAGAGAGACAAGCTTTTAAGCTTGCACAGAGCTCTTCTTCAGCTTAGAATATTGTTGAGGGGTTTTTTCAGCCTTCCATTGAAGACTTATATCAAAATACCATCTTTGAAGACTACAACTCCATTTGTGTTTGTTAACAGTTCTGCCATCTTTGGAAAATTTCAGATGCACTATTTATCCCAAAAGGTAATCTTCTAAAGCAAAAATCTCTGAAAGCAATAAATGAAGGTTGTTTAGAACATTCTTTGGCTAAAGGAATCTCCCAGAATCCACTTGAGTAGCCAGGCTGGAGAATACTGCAGTTCCTTTTATGTTGGGGAGGAAGTCATCCAGTGTTGGGAGGATATATTTTTGTCTCACAAGAAAGAGAGTCATTAAGTCTTTTAAGAGTCACACATTGGTATTTTTCCATTTTTCTTTTTAACTGATACCTTGGGGCACACCATGCTGTTGGCTCAGATTTTTTTGATTATGCCAATCCATTGTTTCCATTTTATGACATAACAGGAAAAGAATCCTCCAAGGCATATGTACATTATATGGTTCAGCATTGTCTCTAACAGTTATTCATCATACTGGTTCTTCTCTCAGAAGAACCCAATCCTCCATTGAGTTCTTCCACCTTTCTCTCTAGGTCAGTCATGGCTGCCGCACTGCAGCTGAGAAGGTTGTTGGGCTTTGATCACATATACTCTGAATGCAGAGCTTTTATCTTTTTAAGTTGTTTCTGTGGTGATCTAGCCCAGGCAGTTCAGAATACCTCCAGGGCAAGTCACGACTATGGGCCAGGTGACCTCAGCTCTGGAAGGGGTTGAAGGTGGTTGTAAATCCCCTTCAGAGATGATGGTCACATCTACTTCAGAGTCTGTTTTTAAGTTAATAGTCTTTCAATGAATATTCAGTTTCACTATCCAGACAGGCTCTGTGTCATTACACATGACAGATCCCAGAAAGAATGTCTCTTGATTGTCTGTCTATAATATTAGTTGATTCCCTGCTTGCCTTGGTACAGCAAACAGCTGCAAAATATCGATATTTTGTACATTTATATACCTGTTAGCTGGACATACAACTGTTGGGCTATACATTTTTCCATCTTGCATATTTAGTTTAAAAGGCTATTTAGTCTGCCTGGAATTTCCTCATTAGCCTCAGGGCTTTTATGGTAATGACATTTAGAATTCATGCTGTATCTGTTTACCACTTCTAAACTAGCTTCAGGTTTTTCAAGTTTACCATGCCTTTTGTTCTGCTTTTTGTCTAATTCCGATTGCTTTGCTACCTGTAAGGCTCTGGGTAGATTTAAGTCTGTCTTTGATTGTAGTTGCTGTGACAGTAACTAGCCTGTCTCTGATATTTTCATGTTTTGCAGTTCCAAAAATCAATTTTCAGCTAATGCATGCAGAGCTCTTATAAAAGATTCAACTTATTTTTTCTTCATTCCTGAATTCTCTGAAAATATGCTCGCCCATAAACCACATTTCCTGAGTTTTCATCAAATGTAGCCCAAACTCTTTCATTCACATCTCTATTGACCTTCAGTAAGGTAAAAGATTTACAGGTATGCTCTTCCTACTTACCCATAGCATAAAATAAAGATGATACCTGAATATCTCCAATTTCCTGATGGAGTCTTGTAGAAATGAAAAATGTTGCTCCAGTCCAACCATTCTGAAGGACCATTAAAGCTGAAGTTCTCTGGGACATTGAAGAGTGCCGTGTTGATGAGCTCAATCCTGCCCAGCTTATCTTCTATTCTGTCTCTTCTGGCACTAGTTTGCTTCTGATGCCACATCATGTACACCTTGTACATGGTAGGGTGCAGAGCTGCTACTAGCAGATCAGACCTCTGTACCAGACAGGGACTGTCTGCAGAACTTCCTTCCCAAAGAGATGTGTTCCCTTGAAGACACTTTAAAGCACTGCAAGGTTTTGGCCTTGAGCTGCAAAGGTATGTTACACATGAAGCCACCTAGTGGCTGAATAGTATAATACAGTTAACGTTCTCACAGAATAAGCTGAAGTCATGTCTCCAAGTAGAGTTCCTCTGGGCCAGGGTTTCTCAAACAGGGGTTGCCACTTGTGTAGGGAAAGGTCCTGGCGGGCCGGGCCGGTGTGTTTATCTGCCCCATCCGCAAGTCCAGCCTACTGTGGCTCCCACGGCTGCGGATCACTGCTCCGGGCCAATGCGAGCTGCTGAAAAACCCTATTGGCCCAGAGCAGCAATCCGTGGCCAGTGGGAGGTGCGATCGGCCGGACCTGCGGATGGGGCAGGTAAACACAACAGCCCGGCCCACCAGGGCCTTTCCCTACACAAGCGGCGACCCTTGCTTGAGAAACCCTGTTTTCTACCATCACATTGTTCGTTCTGCTTGCATGTTTGACCCCTTCCCCCACCTTGCATCTGTCTCATCTATTTAAATTGTAGTTTCTTCAGTACAGGGACTGTCTGCTACTCTGTGCAATGCCCAGCAGAATAGGGCCTCCACTCTTGGTTGGTCCCTAGGTACTACCATAGCAAGCATGGTTGATAACTAAGGCTATGTTTTAGTCACAGAGGTCATGGAAATCACGGAATCTGTGACTTCCTAAGATCTCTATGACTTCAGCCCTTGTGTCTGGGAGCGGCAGGGTCCCACAGCCTCCTGCAATGGCAGGGAGCTGTGAGGTACCCCTGCTGCCTGAGGCAGCAGGCCTCCAAGCTCCCAGCCGCCACGGGCAGAGGGGGTACCCCGCAGCTCTGGCAGAATGGGGGATCCCTGCAGTTCCTGGCCACTGGTGGCACAGGGGGACCGCCACAGCTCCCCAGCCACCACTGGCAGCAGGGGGACCCCTGCAACTCCCTGTAGCCACCAGCCATGGCATGGGGGATCCCTGCTGCTCCGCAGCTACCCCCAGTGGCATGGAGGGACCCCAGCAGCTCCCCAGCCACAGCAGCACCCTGCAACCACAGGCATGGGGGACCCTCGCAGCCACGGGCAGTGGGGGGATTACCACAGTTCCCCTGCTGTGGCAAGGGCAGGGGGACTCCAGCTGCTGCAAGGGCAGGAGGTCCCCAGCCACTCCTCATCACTGCAGGGCGACCCTGCAGTTCTCAGTTGCAGGTGAGGGGCGGGTCTGGACCTCTCAGCTACCCAGTATCTGTCCAGCCCTTTCCCATTTTATTATGGATATTTTTAGTAAAAGTCAGGGACAGGTCACTGGCTTCTGTGAATTTTTCTTTATTCACCTGTCTGTGACTTTTACTAAAAATATCCATGACAAAATCTTAGTTTTATTAATAATGCACAATTGCTTGTATAAAAACCTACATCTGCAGCCACATCAGGTAGTCCATTTGACATGCACAGTTATGCAAACAGATGTGTTCTTGACACACAAGTTTGTGAATACGAGATTAGGGTGGAGGGTATAATTGAAGGTCTGAGTTTTGAACTCTTGTTCCTAAGGATCTTTGTATATGGAAATGAACTGTGATCCCATCAAAAGAGCCTTATATACACATAAGAGAGAGAAAAGAAACAAGACAATTCTAGAAAAGTAAAATTCCCTTGCAGTGTTAGGACAAATTTTAAAGGCCATATCTTAAAGAATGAAATTCAATTTGTACTCCATATATAGAGTTGTGATTATCAAAATAGCCACCAGATGCCACTATTGCTTTATACAAATTGCATTTCTCTGTTTTTGGGACAAGTTCCTTGAAAATGTGTATGGTCTGGTTTTTAATATTGACAATCCCTTTCTTACAAGGAACTTGTGGAAGTATTGTTAACTTTTACAAAAGCAGGTTATATACAGAAGTATTAATTTAGGTTTCAATTTTTAAATATCTGTTACCATAGCAACTGCCTCATGGAACAGACCATAAGTAGCTGAATGAGGAGCTTGGAAGAAAGTATTGATCAGAAAACTCAGTTAGCATGTCAATACTTACAGGCAACAACTGAACAGCAATTCCTATGAGTTGGGGCGATCACTTATTAAAAGGTCTAAATTACTTAGTGTGGAAAGCACTTCTCTATGATAATCATTACAGTTTCATCAGTGTTTCTATTGTGAACGTCTATTGTCAGGGAGTTCACTTGGAAACCACTTTTCTTCCCCCTATTCCATCAGATTTCCACTTGGGAACGGAGTAGATTTTTAGTTCTTTATATTCTACTGGTAGAACATGCCCAAAAGAAATTGTTTAAAAGATATTAGAGCAAACAAAACAAATGTTTACTGGATTAAGCAAAACTTACTGGTGAGTGACTGTGTGGTAAGGGGCATGTAGGATCATGTGTCTCCCCAGATTTGCTACTTGGCTTGTACTGAGCATGCTCACATGGACTGAGCATAATTCAGCAGTGTTACTGAGCTGGCTGCTCTCCCTCTGTTCCTCCCCCGACACACACACACTGTCGGCAGACATGGGTCATCTCTGCAACAACCAGTCCATAATATGATCTATGACCATTTGTAGGCAACTAAGAATCACATTTTCAATAATGTCTCCGATTGGCGACCACTTTTGCCTACACAAAATTCTTCACACAAAGGGCCAGATTTTCCTTTACCATACACCTGTATAAAGCCAAAATAAAACTATAGATATCAGTGGAGTTACTCTGGATTTTCACCAGTGAAACTGACTGTAGAATCTAGCCCAAATGATATTCTGCAAGCATAAAAGAGGCAACAGCACACCTAATTGCATGTGTGCCTACACAAACACACTAACTGCACATGCAATTTTGTGAAGTCAAAACATAATGGAATCTTTTGAAAATGTAACCCTACATTTTGAAAAGGATCTAATACTCTTCACATGGATATTTAGTGTTAGTTGCTTCAAGGGTGTGGTGAAATCATTTTTTTTGTATGTATGAGATCTCAGAGCTCCTCAGTAGTAATCTGGATTATTAAAAACAGAACATAACCCCGCTCTATCTCAATATTCACAGAGTATTTGTCTATGTTTTTATTTACTTTGCTAAATGATACATGAAATAGAACTTCTGAAAATACTTATTTATAAACACAAAATAATATTTATATTAAAGATTCAGTTTTAGTAAGTCACTGAACCATATTTTTGTTGCTGTTGGACTGACTCCACTGATCTATTCAGACACACTGAATTGCTCCAAAATACCCAATCTAAACCTCTTTAATACATCACACAAGTCACTTGACCACAACACTCAAGGCTATAAGCTTTTGTAGACTGTCTGACCATAATGAACAAAGGATCCTAGTCTAGGTAAAACTATAATGCACTATTCATGTCAAAGGTGTAACACAATCTTTCCATATCCAGCTTAGAGTCTAAGGGTATGTCACACAGCAAAGAAAACCCCATGGCTGGCCTGACACCCGACTCAGGCTCACAGGGTCCTAGAGCCTGGGCTCCAGCCCAAGCCTGGAAGTATACATTGCAATGAAACAGCCCCACACCCCAAGCCCTGTGAGCCCAAGTCATCTGGCACGGACCAGTTATGGGGTTTTTTTGCTGTGCAGACATACCCTAGGATGTTTCTCTTAAAGCTGCCACAACTCCTATACACTCTCAACATAGTCTTTTGTATCATGTGACGCTTCCAGATACATTCTAGAGAAAAGGCCACTGCATTGGGACTCAGGAGACCTTTCTTCAATGTGACCTCATAAGTCACTTCTTCTCTCTGTACCTCTTTTCTCCCTCACATCCTTTGTCTCTCTTGTCTATTTAGATTGTAAGCAATTTGGATCAGTGACTGTCTTATCTATTTGTACATTGTGCCTAGCACAATGGGGACCCAGTATTGGTTGGGGCTTCTAGGTGCTATAATTAATATTAATTATTAATACACAATCTTAGTAAATTTCATGACTTGCTGCAAATAGATTACAATCCAGCCACTGCTCTGTACTATATTGATCTCTTACATTTATTTCTTTGCTAATACTGCTTCAGATCTTTGCTTGAAGTCCTGGTAAACTTTGTCCATGATTTCTTTTTCATTTCACTCTAATAATGGAAGGAATAACATGTAACCAACTTATAATTTTTTCACAGAACTACCTCATTTTAAGGTGAGAATCCATATAAAGAGAATTAGGGCTTGCACATTGCACTGGAGCCGTTAAATACTTCCATTCTAATGTACTATAAACAGAGTTTACACCAAATCCACAGCTGCTGAAGTCAAAGGGTGCTGGCTTCAGGGGCACTAACATTTAACCATATAAACAGGTTCCATTTTGTATAGGAAATTATAAAAGCATGTAATTTTATATGGATCTGAGCATAATATAAGAACCAACAGAAAAGAATAGCAATATCTTTGAGATAAAATAACTTGCTATCATCTAAGTCAGTGGTCCCCAACGCGGTGCCCGTGGACACCATGGTGCCTGTGGGGGCATCTTAATGCGCCTGTGTCCTGGCCCCTGGGAGAGCACCCGCCGATATGCCGCCGAATTTCAGCGGCATTTCGTCAGGGACGCCTCTCAATGACAACGCTTGTTGCCAACAAGTGACATCAAGAGGCGTCGCTCCTGAATTTCGGCGGCGATGCCTCTCGATGACGCCACTTGCCTTCGAGAAGTGACGTCATCGAGAGGCGTCGCCCCCTCAATGGTTCTTCAGCTGGTGCCCGCCAGCCAAAAAGGTTGGAGACCACTGATCTAAGTAATAGCATTAGTGCACTACTATTTTAGGATGCATATACAAACCATAAGCCCACAAAATAACCTGTTTGGTTGGATGGATGCTATGAAAGTGAAAGGCCAATGCTTGTGTATGGGAACTATTAACAATTCTTAAATATTTCCCCAAAGGAAAACCCAGCATGCTGCCTGTACACTTGTTTGTTCTCTTCAGCTAAAAGCTACCTATGTAATGTAAAGCAGCAGACCTATGGAAACTCTGGCACTCTTTATCCAGCCACTGAGTGGTTTTTAGTGCATCGCTCCAAGCCAAACACCTTTCATAGTCCTGCTGTTTCCTTGTGCTGTAATTATGAACTATGCCGGTTGACACAGTCTACTGCTCTTAGGTGCCTCTTCTCTTTCTCTTATTAGATACTTTTCTGAACAATCAATCCAGAAACAGATCAGTCACCCAGGACTAAATCCTCAGCGGGTGTAAATTGGCATAGATCTGCTGAGGGAAGAGGTTTTCAAAGGCACAAATGGCAGTTTTGGGGGTGCTGAGCTCTTAAGTGTCCTTTGAGCCTTTGTACATCTTCCCTGGGCCTAAATTTTGTCTCTGTTTGAACTAGAGAAGCTCAGAAGAAAATCCACTTCTGATGATTTAAGAAATTTTGGGCCTGATCCCATGCAGGGTCTTGGGAAACATTCAGGCACTCTATTTGTGCAACTCCAAATGTCTATAAAAGGCAACAGTAGTAAGAGCAAAGAAAAAGATGTGAATGAGAGAGTGGTTCTCAGTTGGGCCAAACACTATGCCTGTTTTGAAAAACATAAAACAAAAACTAAAACACTACTAAATTATTATGATAAGACTCTGTATTTTCTGTTCATGGCATCTTTCATCTGAGGAGCCAAAGCACTTTACTAAAAACTCTCACATCTTCCCTGGGAGCTATGAAAACTTTATTCTCATTTTCCACATGGGTAAACTGAGTCACAGTTAATCAAGTCCAGAGAAGACTATAAGAAACTTCAGAAAGCCTGAATCAAGCTAAGTGAATGGGCAACATGATGGCAGATGAAGTTCAGTGTTGCTCAACGCAAAGTAATACACAGTGGAAGAGGGGAAAATTGAAATGAAGCCCTGTGCTCAATATGCAGCTGCAGTTAAAAAAGCAAGTAAGGTAGGATGTACAAGGAAAGGGATGGAGAATAATATAGAATATACAGAAAATATTATAAAGCCATTATATAACTCAGTGGTACAGCCTCCTATGGACCACTGTGCAATCCTGATCGCTCCATGTGAAGAAGGATATTACAGAGTTAGAGGGGGACAAGAATGACTATAGACATGGAAAAATTCTTACATGAAGGCACTGAAAATACTGGGATTGGTTTCTTTAGAAATAAGATGGAAAAACAGAAGACATGGTAAAAGTATATAAAATAATGAACGATACCATGAAGGCAGAGGGAGAATTTCTGTTCTGTCAGTCTTGTAAGCCAAAAAATAAAATGGCGGTCAATGAGAGAAGGTCCTGACTCCTGAACACAGTGGGGAGGAAGCGTGCTTTGGCCCAGCTGGCAGCTAGGTCCCGCTCTACATGGTGTTGGATGGACCCACCAACTGAGGGCTGGGGGCTCATCAGCAGGGAGGATAAGGTAAAGAACAGGAGGAGAGGCAGGGGCTCCAAGAGGATGGGCTTGCTTGGGAGGAGAGGGTAGGAGGGAGTCAGACAGGAGCCCTGGGGGGAAGCAGCACCTCCAGTAGAGTGGGAGACGCAGGGACCCTCTTCCTCCCCACCAAAAAAACTGGGACCCTAGAACTGGCCCTGTTACAAATGTGCTTAGCATTAGCCTTGCTCTGCTTCCATTGAAGTCAATGGTAAAACTCTCTTTGGCTTCTCTGGGAACAGAGTTAACCCAGTGCTGAGCACTTTTGAAAATGACATAGACAATGGGGGCATCCAGGGTTATAATAGTCAATGCTAATAAAACTGTTGGCCTTAAATCAATCTCTATCAGAGATTAGGATGAGACCTTCAGGGGAGGCACATTATCCCACACCTAGATACTGCAGGGTTTCTTCAACCTTCCTCTGAATCAGCTGGTGCCAGCCACTGTTGGATATGGGATATTGGACTAGACTAGACCAGTGTTTCCCAAACTGCAGAGTGTGCCCGGCTAAGGGAGCATGGAGAAGCATTTGAGGGGGTGCACAGTGGGGTTGGGACCAATTCCGATGGGGGGCGGGAAGGAAGTGCCACACTTCCAGCTGTGCCTGCAGACCAGCTCTGCTCCCGCCCTCACTCCTCCCCCAACCCTGTTCAGCCTCCAGTCCTGCTCTGCTTCCAGGCCCTGCTCTGCCTGCCCCTCAATCCCTTTCCGGCCCCAGACAAGCTCTGCCTCTAGCCCCAGTTCCTCCCCCATCTCCTGCTTTACCTTCAGCCTCAAGCTCCACTGCTGAGGAAATCTTGGCAGTAATGGAGGTGGGTCACGGACAGATTCCATTAATGGTAAGGAGGGTACAACTGGAAAAGTTTGAGCCTCACGGGATTAGACTGACCTTGGGTCTGATCCCACATGGCAATTCCTATGTTCCTATACCAGATACACAGCTGCTATGGAAACAAGCAGCAATCCAACCCCCGTAAAACCGATTAGTTAGTTACAACATGACTCCAGTCTCAGTAACATTCATTTCTGAAAAACAGAATTTAAAAATCATTTCACTGTGTTCCTCTTCCATGTTCAGTGCAGTCATTCATTCCAGCTCTTTATCTCTAAGGTGCCTTTAATGGATCTTTCAGACACTAAAATAACAATATTAGCTCATTAGCATATTTCTAGTCAATGAGTTGAATAATGCAGACCTTATGAAAATGTATATTTGCATACCTTTCAGATCAGCTGCATACCACAATCCAATGAACATAAGTCTGTTGACCTAATTTCATTATTTTCAGTAGAGTGGACTTGGAAATGATCAGGTCTTATAATGAATACCATCCAGGGGACAAAAAGGGCTGAAATTTATTGTCTTAATTGAAAACACCTAAAAAGATGAGATGCTTGTCCTTATAGATAATGTATGTTCTGTGTTAACGCAGAATAAAGATAGCCTGATATGTTTTCAAAGAGGCAGTATGCAATGAATGTTAATCATTCCTTTAAGCATATTACAAAAACCTTCCAGGAAAAGGGGTAGCGTATGATAGCTTTATGGTCACATCAGAATAGCCTAAATGTTTCTTGCAAAGCTGATATAGAATGGAAGGGTAAATGAGAAAGTAAGATATAACTGCTACAAGAATAGGCCCATAATAATATGCTGTCATTGAAATAGTATTTAAAGAACTACAACAATTTGCAGTTAAATAATCCATTTATCAGCATTGGGGAACAAAGATTATTCATGCATGACAGCAATTTCCCTCCCATATAACAGCATATTTCCTTAGCCAAAGAGGGCCAGATGGACTTATTTCAGTGCCTATCAATTCTGTTCCTATCTCAGGATCAGGGGTTAATGTGAAGTTCTCCTTTCCCACCCCAATCACCCCCATAGATTCATAGATTTTAAGGGCAGCATGGATGATTGTGATCATTTAGTCTGATCTTCTGTGTAACACAGGCCACAGGACTTTCCTGAATTAATTCCTGCTTGAACTAGACCTTAGCTCTTAGAACAACAAAACCTATTCTCCTTTTTCACTAGTCTCCACATAAGGAACCCAGAAACTAAAGACATGCCTCTCTTTCTCTGGTATTCTTAACAAATATGGACAAAAAATTGGCCTCAGTTATACCTGAGTCTGAGAAAATCCATTCACTTCAGTTGTGTTACTCCACATTTATACTGTTGTAAGGAAAGGCAGAATTTGGCCCTACATATACAGGGAGTTACTAGCACTGATTCCTCGAGGACTGAGTTAAGCAAACTTTGTTTGGCACCAGATTGTCCCTGAATTCTGACTTAGGCACCCTGGGACAGGGTGAATCTGCACAGACCTCTTACCTGGGGCTGATGAACTGAATAATATACTATTTAGGGTAAAATTCTGGCCCCACTGAAGTCAAGGGCAAAACTCCTATTGACTGCACTGGGGCCAGGATTTCACCTTTGATGTGCCTTTTGGAGAGACATTCTGTATTAAGTCTACAACATCCAAATGCAACAGCCAAGGGCAGGGAGTCAACAAGATGGAGAAGAGAATGGGTGGAGCCTTGGACACATTCCCCCAGTGCAGCAAGAGTCATAATTTGCCACTGGTTTAGGCTACAGGGAATCAAGGAGGTAATTTATGCCTCAGAAGGGTGTCTTAGAATCAGAGTGCCTTCCAGGTTTGTTTTTGGGGTGGTGCAGATCAAGGCTGTGCTGAAAGGCATAATCTATCCCCAAATATTTTATTTTCTGCCATTTAGTTGGATTATTTCTACAGCTGTGCAAGAAATAAATTAAACTTGTGAGAGTATGATATGGTTCACATCTGCAAATTCAAAACAGTTTAAATCAAACTCTACAATATAGGTCTAGCTATATCTATATATACTGCAAGTTTATTTTTATCTTGATGGGGATTTAATGAAGGAATTAGAAATGTCTCCAAACAAGAAGTGGTAGTGGAAATGTTGACAGACCTTTCACTGCTGTAGCCCATTGCAATAAACTAAAATGATACATATCACTTGGAAGATCATGAGAAACCAACACAAGTTAGCAGGCTACATCTCTAAAAGGATAGGAGGATCCTACATATTGGAAAACAAAACAGCAAAAAATAAACCTTCAAAAAGGCAAACTGGTATACTTCCAAAAACTAATGTGGATATTTAAAATCAGCTTTACAAAAGTGTGTGTGAGGGATGAGAAAGTCAGTTATTTTCAGACAGTGGATCAAGAGGCTCAATCTGAAGGTAAAAAATTGAATGCCTAGGTAACAGTTCAGGACATCTGTACCTGTATTTCCCCTCCATGGTCCAGCAAGGGCACCTGGTCTAGGCTGCTAGCTCCCCAACATCACCTCTCTTGAGCAAAGACCTGCACCTCTCTTCTTCCTGACCAGGGTTTTTCCAGACTTCACAGTCCCCTGCCCACACTATGAGCACCCCAGCAAGTCAGACTGCTTAAGCAGGCCTGCTTTGCTTTTTCTTCAAAGGTTATAAACAGTGTAATTGTCCACAGCTATAAGTTACCGCACAGCTTGGGGTGGTGGTACTTCCTTGAAGGTGTTACAACCTGAGTGGATTTGCCTCATTCCCTTCCCCCCTCCCCATGGTCTTAGTTCCTGAAGGCCTGTGGTCACCTTCCCCCATGAACTGCATACAGTCCCTGGCCCACAATGATACTTAAACTTAACACAGTAAGATCTCCCCAAGATATTGTGGAAATTGCCAGATCTGTCACAGCATATTCTTAATTAATTTTGAGCTCTCTTCAGCAGGAATGATTTGAAACACATCAGGCCAAGAGAACTGAACTGGAATAAAGAATATAATTTTAGACGAATGTGAAGGATACGCAAGTCTCATGTAACTATGTGCACTAAATCCGTATGTAAGAGAAGAAAAGAGCAGCATGAATAGGGAGTAATGAATCTGTGTTAGAGTACAGCATGTCTTCTGTGCCAAATGATCCATGTTGTATCTAAAAGAGAAAAACAGAAGAAAGAAAACTGCTGAATGGGAGATGGAAAATTAATTTGAAGAACAAGTACTTTCTCTGCTTAAAAGAAAATTCAAACCATTTTTCTCAGTACAGGTCAATAATGTTCCCAGGCTAAGAAGCAAAGCTTTCCAGGAACAAACTGTGAAATGGATTCGAAAATAAAATTTTCAACACAATTAATATTTCTGAGGTTATTATGCAAAAAATCCCTCTCACCTAAACCAACAAATGCTGTTACTCCAGCACATAAGGGTGATGGTAGCTCAACAGAATACCAATTCTAGTGTTGCAACTCAATATCTCTCTCATTCTTTCTCATGACTAGTAAGAAGAGAGAGAAAGAAAGAGAATTGTCCACAAGTGGAGAATTAATAGCACATATACACTATCTTTTTTTTTAACATCCTCAGGTCACTGTCCTATGGAAGGTCCTATGGAAAACAGTGATCCTAAGCATGAATTCATTGGGTCACATCCTCAGCTCCAGCCATGCTATGCTTGGTACCTGAACTGATCCATTGGCCCTGGTGTAATTTAAAGCAACCTCAGATCTGTTCTAAATTCTGCCAGTTTCACCAGGCTCCTGTCGTACCCTCCAGAGATTGCATGAATGCGGCAGAACTCTTCATGCCTATCTTCTGATCTTGACATGCTCCCTATGTTGCAGAGGACTGGAAAGGTATGACATACAAAGGGAAGCTGCCACAGATTGTAGGTTCAAGAGATTTTAAAAGTAGTTGTCATTTATTTTCAAGTATATCTTACCATTTTGTCATGGTATTTTTACATTAGAAGTTCTTCATTGAACAAAATAGATGGAAATTTCTGGAAAATAAAATGACCACCTCTTTTTCTGCTAACAACAGAGCAATAGCTTGCAGCTAGAGAATACAACTGAAAAATATTTGCTTGGTGTCATTTGAAGAAATAAACCAATAAGACAAAACTAAGGTGAAGAATCATCTCAGGAATCACACAACTGATGCAAATTATGGTACATAGGTAAAATACCTTTACATTAAGACTTGGACATTAAGCTGGCAATGGACTGGTCATGAGTAAAGAGCAAATCTACCTAGTAAGTTATTAGTTTACCTACTAGGACTGCCTCCATGAGTTAGGTGAGCTAGATTTACCCCTTGATCTATTTAATGTAAGTCTAAAACACAATATCTTTCAGTGGATACAAGTATTTATAAATACATACAGACACAGCGTTAGCTCCTAGGTGTGGTTGATCATCCTGGAGTGCAGGTCAGGGAAGGTTGCTCCTTTTATTCTGTTGCTGCCTCTGTTCAACTCTGGTCCTACTTTGTCAAGTTAGAGGAGCCCAAGCAAATAGCCACAAAGAGCTAAAACTATAGCTAAGAACTGGTGCACCATAGGGGCATTTCAGCCATACTCCTTTTCCTCAAGCCTCTCCCACTTTTCCCTGCTACACCAGCAGCAAGAATGAGGAGGAGCATCAAAGCCCCTATGGCAGCTCTGTGCCATGGGAGATCAGATTTACTTCAGTGCAATCCTCCTTTGGCCAGATAAGACAGTTTTAGGGTCAGTTTGCCCCAGCAATATAGTGCAAAACATCTGCACAGCACTGAAGAATCTGATTCAAAATATTCAGCTCTCTCAGATCACTCAATGGGACTTATCAGCTACCATGTTCAGTAAAGATCCCTAATATTACCAGTAAGAATCCTTTTGTCACACATGGTGATATTTTGCCATGTTTCGTGCTGGCCTGCTTTCACTCTATATGCAAGTAAGTACTACACTACTTTAAAAAATGGAGATACTAACATATTTTGGACCAATGATTACTCTGAATGCTGCTGACCCAGGATTTTAGGCTGTTCAGAAATGGAAACCTGGGATGCCAAGCCATGGCATTGCCTGATAAATAAAAATGACCATCTATTAAGACAAATACCTTCAACTGGTGGACATGAAGTGTTTTTTATTATATAAGAATTTTTTATGGTAGATGAGTAAAATATCAATCTTTTGTTATTGCTTGCAATAGTTAGTGTTTGTCAAGATTTAAAACGTTTGCTTTCTGACGTTAAAATTATTCCAACACCTTGGAGAATGTGCTGTTCCTTACCCTTCACCAACACAACAGATGCTAGAAATTTAAAAAAATAGATTTTTCATCTTATTATCATATGAAATGTCTCCAGGAATCTTTAAAAAAGGAGATGATTCATATTCTTAATGGGCGAAGTTCTTTTAATAATTCATACATTTGTTTCAAGTTTGTAGTTTTTTAACAGAACAATTCTCATGAACATATCAAAGAAAACGCTCAGAAGCTTCAGCCTTCACTTTTAATTCTTTACTACTGATTTCTAGGGTGCTGTATTTATTATTAACGTTTTCAGTGTAATAATAGCATACAAACTTAACCAATAAGATACAATTAGTTGATACGTCCTGTCCCTAAAAAGGTTTAGGAGTGTTTATTGACTACATTTTGCAATACTTCAGTGTAGTGAGTGAGTTACATTGATGGGAGCTACATTTTATTGTAGAGGCTTACAGAGTTAAGTCGATGTAAGCTACTTTACATCAGCCTAACTCTGTAGTGTAGACCAGGCACAAGAGTGGCATGAAGGGACAAACAGGAGTCCAGCAGGGAAGGCAGAAAAGAGTGACACTGTCCATAAGGTTGGCTGAAGCAAGTCTAACCAGAGTCCCTCAAAAAAGTCAACCAAACAAAAAAAAATAAATCAAACAAAAACACTGTGACACTGGTAGACCAGGTGCTAGCTCTTGACAAGGCTGTAGGCATCAGCTTGGCACTGACAAATTCATGGCTGGAAACCAGACCAGCTCAATTGTTTGTTAGTATTGTTCAAGATAGCAGTTAGATTTGTAAAGATGTGTTTAGTTTCTATAAAATACTTGTAAGTTGCTGCATGCATTAATCATACTTGTAATGTCTGTATCCCATGTTATAAAGTAATATGTAAGACAGGGGTCAGCAACCTCTGGCACGCGGTTCGCCAGGTAAGCACCCTAGTGGGCCGGGCCAGTTTGTTTACCTGCCACATCTGCAGATTCAGCTGATCGCGGTTCCCACTGGCCACGGTTCAGGGCTCCAAGCCAATGGGGGCTGCGGGAAGTGGCGGGGTTGAGGGATGTGTTGGCTGGGGCTTCCCACCACCCCCATTGGCCTGGAGCTGTGAACCACGGCCAGTGGGAGCCACGATCAGCCGAACCTGCGGATGCAGCAGGTAAACAAACTGCCCTGGCCCGCCAGGGTGCTTACCGTGGCGAGCCGTGTGCCAGAGGTTGCCGACCCCTGTGGTAGACTTTGGCAGACAGTCTTGGGTCAGCAAAGTGCTAAGTACATTATATATGACATACCATTTGGCAGATATTGTTTCCTGTGGTTACATTTTTTCTCTCTGCTGCACTAAAAATATTCCAGAGGAGGTCAGACAGATGCTATAATGGCCCGATAGTACTTAGCTTTATTAATAATATCCTCATCTGGAGACACTATACATGAAATATGATTTTAGACTAAGAAACATTAAGAAAAAAGGAGTCGAAATTTAATTTTAAAAGTGCCATGTAACAATATTAAAGGGAAAATATCTTAACTGAGAGAGACATTATGCTAAATAACACAAAAGTAGATGTTGTTGTAACCCAGATACTTTATACTGTAACATTTGATTTTTAAGTCTAAAAATAAGTAGAGAAGCAGGTGAAGAAGAAACATGCATTTGTGGTAACTTAGCATGTGGTAACTTAGCATGAATCTAGGAGACTCAACATTAATTTTTATAGCAACAGCTCCATTAATTGTTGGACCAGTTTAGGCCCTGAACCTGCATGACATCCATGTGAGTGGATTCCTGTTTGACTCATATTCAGGATTTGGGCTTTAACATCTTGGAAATGGTTGTGGGACCAGCTACCCATTATCATCCATGGCATTCCTAGCTAAAAGTGTTAGATTGGGGGGTTTGCTGTTTGTTTGTTTGAGTTTTGAGTGTTATGTTGTTTGTTGTTCTGTCACATTACACTGCATTGTGATTATGTGGTATAAGGACTTTGGGACACCAGCAAGCTAGGAAAATAATCAGAATAATCACAGTCCCATGCCTCTCAAATATCCCTCATTTCTCCTCTGTTCGCTCTCTCCTCCTTCTCCCCTGTCTCAGTTGCCAAAGTTTCTTAACTGCTTTCCTTCTCTAATTCCTCCACTTTCCCCACATAATCCCATCCCATGTCATCTCCTGAACTCCCTTGCACCCACTCTCATTGCATCCCTTAAACTTCTCCTGAACATCTCACTCTCTTCTGGCTTTTTTCCATTCACATTATAAGCATGCTTTAGGTTTTCCCTTTTGAACCCTTTGCCCCTCTTGCCATTCCAGCTACTGCCACATCTCCCTTTCATCTCTAAACTCAATGAATGTGTTGTTTACAATTGATGTCTGGAGTTCTATACTAGACCTTCTTGAATCCAGATTTTGCCCCTTGCATTCCAGAGAACTATCTCTCACCAAAATCTCTAAGCACCCATTTCTAGCTATAGCTCAGAAACTGTACTCATCCAGTCAGCCACCATTGATCATGGTCTTCTTTAAATCCTGTCCTCCTTCAACTACTGTAAATCTTTCCTTTCTTTGTTCTCCTCTCTAATAGCTTCTTCAGCATGTTCTTCAGCATGTTCTTCAGCAGATCCTCCTCACCCCCCTCCAACTTTCTGTGGAGATTCCATAGAGTTCCATCCTCAATCCCTCTCTCTTCTCCTTCTACACCTTGTCTTTGGATAATTTGATCCACAAACAAAAATTTATCTACCATCTCTATGCTGACAATTCACAGATCTGCCTCTGTTCTCCAGACCATCTCCTGATGGCTAAACTAAAATAATGGCCTGTATCTCCTCGTGAATTTCCAGCTATAAATTTAAGCTCATCTTGGATAAAACAGAGCTTCTATTCTTTCTTCTCAAATCCTTCCTGCTTCCTCATTTTTCAATCACTGTAGAAAACATCACCATCCTGTGAGTCACTCAGGCCTGTAACCTGAGTGTCACTCAGATCTCTCTCTAGGTCCTTGCATCTAGGTTATATATAATCCTGCTAGTTCTTTCTGCATAATATCTCTAAGAGAGGGAATTTCCTATCCATCCCCATAGCTGAAACTCCATATCTCCCAACATTTCCTGTAGCTAAAGTAGGATCGGTGCTGCCTCTGAGGGGTGGGAAGCCCAGGGTGGAGTGTCAGATGGTGCTCTTAGACTGTGGAAGGCCCTAGGCAGGGATCAGGTTGTGCTGCCAGGGGCTGGAAGACCTGGGGAGCAGTTGCTGAGTGAGCCTACCCCACATTCACCCCACAGTGGCAGATCCTGCAGCTTCTGTCCCACTGGGCTTGACTCCTTGCTCCAGGCATTGCAACCTGGCCCCTAGTATCTGGGGTCACAGTACTACTCACCTTTGTCCTGTCACTACTATGACCCCAGGCACAAGGGGCCAGGTCACAAGAGCTGGAATGGAGAGCTGAGTCCAGCCAGCCCCACAGAACAGGAGCCACTGGGGCAGCAGGTTTTGGGAATCAAGGCAGCACAGTCCTGTGAAGCCAGGGACTGTTGTGAGGTATAAAGCACAAATCCAGCTCTCATCAGCTTTGTGGTCTTCACAAATAGGCCTTCACATCCTATCCTTACACCATCTATCATCTCCCATTCACAACTGACATGTTGACTACAGATTCCTACTGGCCAATGATGCAGCTTTCATCACCCACTTGTTAATTCTTCAACCAAGCACCTGTGTGATTCCTCCCTTGCTGCCCCTCATTCTTGGGAGAGATCCCTGTAAACATCCACAAAGCTACCTCGCTGTCCTCCTTCAAACCCCACCTTAAAACTCTCCTTTGCAATGCTGCCTATAAAAGACTTGACAACAGTTAGGCAGCTGGTGAACTGGGATTACAGCTTATCATGCTGATCAATATTCTCTCCCTCATTGGTCTGCCTGTTCTCTTTTGTCTTAGACTGCAAACTCTTTGACGCAGGAACCATCTTTTTGTTCTGTATTTGGACAGCACCTAGCACAAAGGGGTCCTGCTCCATGACTGGGACTCCTAGGTACTACTTAATAGGAACAAATATACCTCTACCTCGATATAATGCTGTCCTTGGGAGCCAAAAAATCTTACCATGTTATAGGTGAAACTGTGTTATATTGAACTTGCTTTGTTCCACTGGAGTGCGCAGCCCTGCCCCCCCGGAGCACTGCTTTACCACATTATATCCAAATTTGCATTATATTGGGTGGTGTTATATCAAGGTAGCGGTGTAATATTAATTTTATTGCACTCTACTGGTGTCCTCTCACTTTTATTGGTGAGGAGAACCTGAGGCAAGGGCACTGGGAAAAGTAAGAACCCATTACCCTTTCTTTACATGTTTTCCTCTCAAATGCCCCTCATGTTTGTCCCAGTTCCCATTGCTCCACATAAAGCGCATTTTTGTTATTGAGTAAGCATGAAAAAGGGAGATTACAGAAGGTGCCATTTATGGTGAAGGAAGGAATTAGAGCTATTTAATTTTCCTAATTGAATCATTTTTGTGTGTCCCTCATTTGGGGGCTTTATCCCACAATGCGTCCCACACCCATGCCTTGGTTAGAGAGCAAACTAGCCAACTCTCAAAAATTTATTGCGAGAGATGTGATTTCTAAGTAAAATTAAGCCTCACTCATGATCTTGTGATAGACCTCTCAAAGTTCAGGATTTTTTTTTCAGCTCCAGTTGTCAGTCACAGGCAGCTGCTTCCCTGCCAACCTGGGAAGTGGGAGTGTTACCCCAGAATTTCACAGTCCTGCATGTACCCCAGAATGTGACAGTACTGCAGTCAGTAATTTTGTATGTTGAGCCACGGCCAGCTGAAAATCAAAATCACATAGCTAGGAAAATCTTTAGGCCCTGAGAGGCAAGGCCAAATAATGGCATGTCTTCAATTTTGCTATCAGAATGGGAGGATGGGATAAGAAATGAATGTATTGTGAGAATAGGAGTGTTTAGATGGTTGACCTTGGCATGGAGCACCTCTGACTCCTTTGATATGTAAGTTTTATTATTGTTATTGTTGGTGTGACGAGGCATAACCCTAGGTAACTAGGGAAGGTGGAAGATCACGAGTGCCGATGAAGCCCTCCTGCTCAGGCCTCAATGAACCATTGTTCCTCCATGTTAAACACTTTGTGTTACCTAGTGTAACCTAATGTACTAATAGCTGCAAAATGTAGTGTTAGCAGTTAGTTTTCTGTTGTAACAGCCAGTTCTCTGCTGTAATACACTGAAGCTATGCTAAAGTGAACTCAAGGCCACTGTTAGATACAGAATACATGTCTCAGCAGCGGAGGGGGAGGAGGAAGGGGAAAGACAAAAGATTGAGTGAGAAAAGATGCTGCAGCTGGAAGGAGGAGGGAGGGGGAACTGGGGAATGGTGGATGAGCTAGTCAGCAGGTTTTGCAGTAAACAACTCGCATATAAAAAGAAGAACCTGCTTGTTTTAGGTGTGCTTGATTTGAGGCATTAAATTGCACCGCTTTGAGATCTCAAATAAACTTGTGTTTGCTTCTCCACCCTGGTGTGTTCATTGGCGCAACGCACACCGGGCAACGGACCCCGCTGTTGCTTGCCTCGGGCACCCTGTGCTGGCAACATTATGACTAGAAATGTTTTGATGATAAGATATAATGAGTAGTTTTGCTGAAAGTAGGAGAATTAGTGACCCATTATGGATTACTATGGTGACCCACAAGGAGTCACTATAGGTCATGTGCTTTGAAGTTAGCTATAAAAGAGTAGGCAAAATAATTTGCTTTGGAGCAATTTGAGGAAGTTTTCTTTGAGAATGGATCTGGCATCTAAGTTCTCCAGCAGTCAGAGGGAAGAGAGATCCTTCCTCCCCCACCCGAAGCCTGGTCACTGATACTTTTAAACCATTTCTTAACTTTAGGTAAATATAGATGTTTTGAAATTCTCTAAACCTATGCTGACAGCATATGTATGTGTGTGTGCTTAAGATCTAATAAAAAAGACTCTAGCTTATGCCAATGATTTGTCAGAGGGATGAGCTGTGTCCTCACTGATTTATTACTGACACTGCCTGGAGAGAAACAGTTAAGTTACCACTGTTTTGGGTTCTGAAAACCCTGGGTAACAGGAGAGGGGATCCCACTGCAGCCACGCCCCCTCCCACCCGCCCCAAGCTTGGGGAGGGTGAAGAACTCTAAAAGGAATAGAGATGAGGCTGGAAGGGCTGAACTGTGCCCTGGGGGTTGCAGTGGGGCTGAAAGGATGCAGGGGCTGTGCTGATGGTGAGTTCTGAACGGATGGGTTAGTGCTGAGAGGATGAAGTGAGGATGGCGGGGTCTATGGAGTAGGGAGGCTGAACTGAGGAGGCTTGAGTGGGGACACAACCAGGGGCGGCTCCAGGCCACAGCACGCCAAGCGCGTGCTTGGGGCGGCATGCCATGGGGGGCGCTCTGCTGAAGCCACGGGACCAGCGGACCCTCCGCAGGCACGCCTGTGGGAGGTCCACCGGAGCCGCGGGACCAGCAACCGTCAGAGCGCCCCACGCGGCATGCCGCCGTGCTTGGGGCGGCGAAATGTCTAGAGCCGTCCCTGGACACAACTAACTGATGGGGGACTGGAGGACAGGATTAATTGCTGGGCAAGAATCAAGCATATGTGGAGGTGAGAGCTCCTGGAGCAGAGGCCAAAGTTACCTTATCCAGTACCTGTGGGAGAATGGGAAACACGGTCACATGCATATACCCTGGGGATGGGCAAAGGGAGTTGAAAAACCCAAAGACTGACCTAAAAAACACAATATCTTTGTAAAAAATTTCATTTGAGGGGGGCAGTTTTATGATTTTTTGCGGTCTGACTCATGATTTTTCATCCGCTATTGGCAATACTGCTAGAGGTATGAAGACTCCTGGGGGTTGCTCCAACTCTCCGGCTGGAATTCAATAGCCAGGCTCTCACTTGATTTGCATGGGAGCTGGAGCCAGCCGCTGCTGTCCATTCCTTCCTCGTCACTCTGTACCCACTAGGTCGCCCTGCCCCCCCAGCACCCAGAGGCTTCCTGATTCCGTGGGGCGGGGGGGACTGTAGGGAGGAGAGAATTTCATGTATTGCCTCCAGTACAGAATTCAGAATTCAGCCAGGCCGGGGCAGACAAAGGCGCGGGGGTGAGTGGCAGCCTGGCGCTGACAAGCGAAGGGAGCTGCCAGGCACGGAACTGGGGACGGACAATACGGCCCGCGCGCCCCAGATTCGCGCCAGGGCAGCGCTCCCGAGTGCCGGAGCCGGGGGCGGGGAGGAGGATGTAGGTGACCGAGGCTCCGCCCTGCTCGGGGCCGGTCTCCCCGGCGGAGGAGCCTGCGTTCGGCACTGTGACGCTGGCGGGGCTGGAACACCTGAGGCGGCGGCAGTTCAGCAGGCCCCGGCGCGGGCTGTCGGGGGCGCCCCGGCGAAGAGCGGGGCGCGCCGAGCCCTCTGCGTCCAGCGCAGGGCGGCCGCGCCCTCCGCATCCCCGGACAAGGTAAGCGCAGCCGGGGAGGCCCCGGGGGGTGATCGCGGCTTCTCGCTGCTGGGCCTGGCTGGAAGAGCAGGTTTTTCCTCTGGCAGCTGGTGCCCGGGAGGAGGCGCCTAAGGGCCGGGCCGGGCCGGGCCGAGCTGCGGGGCGGGCATGCGGGGCAGGTACCACGTCTCCCTCGGGTGGGATCCCTCGCCTCTCTTGATGGGGGAGGGGTGGGCGTGGGGCACTGATGCGCCGCAGGTGGGGGTGTAAAGCCAGATGTGGCTGAGGCTGGATTGTGACTCCTAATGGGCTTTGCCTGTGGACAATTTCCAGGTTACAAAATGGCACCTGTCCCCTTCCATTCCCTCGCCCCCCCTTGCCATTCGGGTACATCACTGGGTTCATATGCAGTTTATCCATGTCTCTCTGGCTCCTTCCCCTCCCCGCACTCATCCCTTCCAGCTACTGGCCTTGTGGGCAGACATGGCAACAAGGGGAAATGTCCAGTTAAAACTATTAAAAATCCTTCTCCGTGTTGCCACAGACCCCACAGATTAAAATGGAAAGAAATTTAAAAATCCAACAAACTTTTTACTGTTTTTTTCTGTTTGTTCACGTTTTGCATTTTTCTGAGCTTGGATGAAGAAAATGCAGTGGCTGTTTTCCCCCAGGTTAATAGTGGGTTTCTCTTTTTTTTCTATTTTTGTGCATATTGCTCTGTTTGGGCTGCAAACCAGGTAGTGAAATGGCTACAACCCAACAAAACTGGTTCCACTGGGATTTTAAAAAGCATGAAAATATTTCTAATGGAGCATTTGTATTGTAAAAAGCTTAGTTTTACAAATTCTAGATTTGTTTGCTGTTTCCTTTAAATTAGCATGTGAACAGCATGCATTTAGTACCTTGGTGTGTTTTGTTTTTTTTAAAGCCCCGGGTTTAGTCTGACTGTAAATTGATTGAGTCCCTTCAATGAGCATGTGAGCAGCATGCTATTTAACTCATTGATATAGTGACACAGGTATTTATTTATGTAAATATATATTGTAAATGTATTTATATATGTAAATGAAATACGTATTCTGTTCTGAACTATCTCATTAGGTGCTAATAGTCTCAGTCTCTCATTCTGATCCAGCAGAGATTATGGTTCTATTTGGTTTCAGTGGATTAGGACCTGATTTATGTCCGTGAAACTGAAATCAGAATCTGGCCTTTAGTTTCCAGAATATTTATCTTCTACGGTTCTCTGGATGTATTGGAAAGGGGAAAGCTGAATCTTTAGTAGCTGAAATGCCTTGTTGATATGTCATCCTTCGTAGTCATGTTTTCCCATTGTTTACCTCTGTTATCTTCTCCCATGTCTTGGTTTCTCGGTGGGTGTGGGGTATGTTGAAAGTGTGAAGCTATATGTACAAATTATGGGCTAAAAAGGCCCAGGTACCAAGTTTTTTTCCTCCAGACTAGGCTTCTCTGAAGTGAGCTTAATTCCTTGGTTCTGCCTGCTGGGGCAGTCAGCTGTTGGTATCAGGTGAAAGCTACATCTCCCAGAGCTGTTTGTTCACTTTCTCACAACATCAGACCAAGCAAACTGTGTGAAGGATTTGAGAATCCAAAACTCAGACCTTGTGTAATGCCAATCATTCCCCCAATGTTTCCTATTGGTGGTAGCAATGGTGACGGCTCTTGTAGAGGCAAGGCACTGACAGCTCCACTGTTTTTTATCACTTTGTTGTCTAGACTATGACCTTGTATACTGAATTTCCCCGTGTAGGCTTTAATATGTGAATTTTAACAGATATAGTTACATCATCATAGCCCACTGGGTGGACACTTGTATCCTGGTATCCTTTTTTCAATTTTAGCTTATGGCATTGAGGAAAAGGTTTAAGCTAAACCAGAGAAGTCAGTGGGAGTTTTGCCTGAGTAAAGACTGTGGGGTGGGGATCTATGTTACTTTAAAAACAAGCGTTTCCTCCTTCCTTTTAAAGCTAACTATATTGCACTGCTATCTATACATTATATGTGCTTCACAGTCCCAACTCTGAACTGTTCTGATGAATTCCTAAGTAATACTGCCAAAAAAAGTTTGAATAATTGCACATACTTTTTACCCTTTAACTTAGTGTTGAAAGCTGTTGTTTAAGTTGGCAAGAAAATCTATTATTCCATCAATCTTCAAAACAAAAGTCAAGAAATGCCGTCAAAGTGTCATTTATATT
This sequence comes from Chelonoidis abingdonii, assembly GCF_003597395.2. NCBI lineage: Eukaryota > Metazoa > Chordata > Testudines > Testudinidae > Chelonoidis > Chelonoidis abingdonii. Next base: position 53,665,476 of record NC_133770.1, on the reverse strand, counting down.
TTCTTAAATGCCTCCTTCTTCAACAGCATAGCAGTGAAGCAGTTGGTTGTTCAAAATGTTTTGCCACTGTTTAATTTGTGTGGTATTTTCAAGGTTAAACTTTGCAGAATTATGCAGAAGCATTATAAATAAGGAAAGACTGGAAGCCAAGAACATTGGAAACCTTACTTTTCTGCACTGCCTAGTAATTGTGATTTCACAACAATTGTTTTGTGACCGTTACTAGCTGTGGTAACGGTGAGTCTCTTATGCAATCAGTTACTGTAGATCTTGGGAATTATCTGTTACAGGTCACTATAAGAACTTTCAAGTCACTCTTGCTCGTATCTTCAGTAGAGATGACTCCTGCAGTGGAGCTAATTACAGACCCCATTGGTGTTTCGTTGAAAACTATAGTTCAAAGGTTGACTTTTAAGCACAACCAGTCTGTGTTGGTCTGGGGTGTTGACTCCAAGGTGAAACAGGATCATTGTATATTGCTTTTGCTGTGCAAGGTAAAACCATGTGGTTAATCAGACCTCATGGATCAGAGTGCAAGCTGACCAGCTGATGGAGTTCAGAGAGGAATATTCTCCCTTTCTCCCCCCCATGTACAGCAATAGTATAATGCATCTTGCTTTATGGATGAGTGGGGGTAGGGATTTAAATTAGATATGTTGAGTAGTTAGCACTGCTGGAAATAGGATATCTGACCAGTTGAGCCTCGATGTGATCTATTATAGTAGGAGTAAGCACTCTGGCGGGTCGGGCCAGTTTGTTTACATGCCGCATCGGCAGATCACGGCTCCCTCTGGCCACGGTTCGCCATCCCAGGCCAATGGAGGTGGTGGGAAGCTGTGGCCAGCACATCCCTCGGCCCGTGGCACTTCCTGATGCCCCCATTGGCCTGGGACGGCGAACTGCAGCCAGTGGGAGCCGCGATCTGCCAATGCAGCAGGTAAAGAAACTGGCCCGGCCCGCTTACCTGGCAAGTCTCGTGCCAGAGGTTGCCAACCCCTGTATTATAGCAATATCTATCTTTTTTTTGACATACCAGATAATGGAAGAGACTTGCCAACTCAGTTTATGAATAAGCTCATTTTCTAATAGAACAATGTTCTAGAAAAGTAACAACTTCATTATATAAAATATTATTCTAGTATGATTAAAGCTGAGATATAGCAAAGAGTTGCCAAAACTGTTTTGATAGTCTAAACAAAGGCAGGTGCTCTGCATAAAGAAGATATCATAATAATATTTGATTTCTTTCTAATTTATTCTACTTGGCATAGATTTTGTTTTGTTTAATTTTAGATTGCTAAAATGTATTGCTAAAGAATGTTATATAGTCATTTCAGAGAAATTAAAGAGGTTCTTAAATGTACTTAATTGAAGGACTGAGCTTTATTCCCAGCTCCGCCATAGACATGCAGAATGAAGTTGGACAAGACACTGAATTTTTTATTCTCAGTATACCCATCTCTAAAATGGATACTTACCTACCAGCATCCCAGGGTCATGTTAGGCTTTCATGTATATTTTAGAAGTGCTTTGAACTCTTCAAATGAAAGATGCTGTAAAAGGGCAAAGGGATATTACGCACTAGGTTTTTGTGCAGGGACTATTTCACTTGCAGCAATTGCAAAGTTAATATCATTTTAGACTGAAAGAACAATTTAATGTGCTGTATTAACCTATTTGTATGGTGTACATTATGTTTTGTGAAAGTTAATTATTACCTAGAAAAGATGATTGTTTGCACATGATTCTGTTACCAATTGAATATGCCTGCACTTACATTTGAAATACTTTGTTATGCTAGAGAGTGTGATGTCTACATATAACAGCCTTATCAGTGTTACTGAGATAAACCACTGTTTTCAGGGATGTGTAATTCTGCAGTAAAAATGTTCCATGCCTTGAAACCTGGAATTTTAGGTTTTGGGAAAAAAGACAACACTTCAAAATGTTTTAAATTTAAACTGAGTAAAAAATAAATTTAAGAATTCTGAAGCACTTCCTTGCAATCTTATAATTGTTACTGTAACACACAATTTGTCCGGCATATAGCACATAGTACAGCATAATCAGATTTGGCAATTGTGGGGAGAACACTAGAGTACCTGAGAGATTGCATCAGCACAACCTTGGTTACAATCATTTGTATTTAAAGAAGAATTTTGATACTTGAAGTGGACCTTGCAGTTGTGCAAGGACCAAAAATGTCTATGAAAATTAAAAAATGGAGATCACTTTAACATAGTGCCAAATTTCCACTTCTCCCTACAGTCCAACACATGAGATCTCCTCCAATGTTTCCCGGTTCTGCCAATCAAAAAAATGAGGTGCTTCTGTTTAGGAATTAAACTATTCTTCTTACAGACATAATGTAAAAGTAATATGCAGTTGGGTTGATATTTGCTACAGAGAAACACATAGCGTTTAAGTGTGAATTAAAATTTATTGATTGGGAAAGGGAAGGAGGGCACAAAGCAGTAGCAATGGTAGATGGTATACCCTAAAGGCTAGAGTGTCCACAGAGGAAATGGACCTCTGGTTACTACATTCAGTAAGGGCTTCTTTACACAAAGAAATTGATTAGAATAAGCTGTTCTTCAGTAAGTATTCTGGACTAGTTCCCTGTGTGGACACTCTATTCTGGATTAAAGGCATATCATTCCTCAATAATTAGTGCACTTTCAGTTATTCAAACAAGAATTAATTTAAAGAAATTCTGTTGCCTGTGTAATGCAGGAAGTCAGATTCGGTGGTCACAGGGGTTCCGTCTAGCTTTATGAGCTATACATCTATGGATTCTGGAATGAAGTGACTTTTATAGTTTGATTGTAATTGCTATTGTGGAATAGTTTCCCTGTGTAGACAAGCCCTTACTGAGGATTTAAAGCTGAATGAAAGAGGGACTGATGGTTTTAATAATACAAAATATAGTCTTCAAGCACGTACATTGTTACAGGTAAAAACAAAGAGGAGTCCTTGTAGCACCTTACAGACTAACCAATTTATTTGGGCATAAGCTTTCGTGGTCTAAAACCCACTTCATCAGATGCATGGAGTGAAAAATACAGTAAGCAGTGTGTGTGTGTATGTGTGTGTGTGTGTGTGTATATATATATATATATATATATATATATATATATAAGCACTTGAAAAGATGGGAATTGCCTTACCAAGTGTGTGGAGGGGTCAATGTTAACAAAGTCAATTTGATTAAGGTGGAAGTGGCCTGTTCTCAACAGTTGACAAGAAGGGGTGAATATCAAGAGAGGGAAAATTACTTTTGTAGTACTAACGAGGCCTATGCAATCAAGTTAGTGAATACTAAACCCAGTAGTAAGCATATGCAGATCAGGATCATAGACGGTACCATAAAATGCAGTGAGTAAACTTAAGTGATCCAGATTTCTTCAAATTCCCTAGAGTCCAGGTTTTGAATTACATGTCTCACCAATCTAATGTACATTTGGTCATTTGCACTTCCCACAACTCAAGTATACCAGGAAAAGAAGAAGGGAGCACAGTATTAGAGCTTCCCTAAAATTGCTTAGACACAAAATGGATCAGTGCAACCTTTTACTACTTCAGAGACAAAAGGGGAAAACTTTAACAACAAAACTAGATGTGACAGATAATCAATTCAAAGTTGTAGAAAATCAACCAAAAAAAAATTTGGGAGGATGGGGTGGAATTTATGAGAGAGAGATGAAATTTTGCCACTTGTGCCTCAAAAGCCTGGGGGGAACTAGAAATGGTGGGAAATTACATGCAAAATAATAAATATAAATCTCAGTAATACCTAGGAGTGGAAGAGGGAAGTGGTCCCAGTGGGCTTCATGGTGAAGTTTTTGTCCCCAGTACTGGGTATGGATGAGGAGAAAATTTGTATAATGTATAGAGCAGTTCTACAGAATCTCCATGAGACCCTCTATTTTGAGATGATTGTGCTATTTCTAAGACATAACAGAATAAGACATATTTGTAAAAGCAGCCAGGAAAAAAGACTGTTATTTCCTGATCCTAGCTCCTGAACTCATTTCCCTCCTTCAGCTTTACTTCTAAGGAAGCAACATCTCTCTCTCTTTTTTTTTTTTTTTAAAGGAAGCAGTTGCAGTCTTTTTTCCTGCAAAGCTGAAGGTAAGAATAGAGGGTTTAGTTATGCATCTCTGTTTCTGATTAAGCATAGACCAAAGGTGGTCAGAAGAGGAAGAAAAGGAGCCCGTTTCAGCAATTAGGCACTAATCCTTCATACAAAATAAGCACATGGATGAGTAGTCTCATTAACTTGAACTTTTTGTGTGTTTAAAGCTGAGCATGCGTGTGTATGCAGGACCAGAGCCTTAGGTACTATGGTGATAGGTACTGCAGGAAAGACCAAGAGAGAACACTGAAATGCTGGTTTGCATATAAATATAACAGCTAAGAATTCTAGATCAATTCTAGCTGATTTTTGTTATATATTGTTTATGAGGAATAATTTCTCTTGTATAGCATCGTTCCTTAAATTAAATTCTGTATGAAGTATAAATGAAAAATGTTGTGCTGCTTCTTCTGAAGAACCGGAACATTTGGTAAACCTTTCAAGACAGCATTAATTCCATTTTTTTCTTTATAGCAGTAAAAACGCTATCAGCTCTTGTGGCTATTGTTTAGATGTTATTGCCTGCAAAATTTGGTCTCTCCCTTAGTGGCCTCCCTCTGAGACATGATATATTACAATATCCCTCACAAAAGTTAAAGTTGGCTGGCTAAACAGTTCAAGACTGTTCTGACATGTCAGATATCCAAAGTAAATTGAATGGGTTATTTATTTATTGTTTTCCTTTCCCAATAGTGAACGAAATGTGTAATGTTAAAGGGAAAAAAACTTTGCATGACAATACAGGTCTTATGGCAATGTTTTTACATAAGGTGTAAAAGTATTGTTTAAGATCCCAAATCATTAGGAGATGTGGAGATTTAAAAATTTAGTTCTCAGTCCTGCAAGATGATCCACACTGGGCTCTGCATGGGCCTATGGTTCTTCCCACAGGGATTAGATTGCCGGATTGGGTCGTTGTATTTTGAGCATTCATTCTGTACATACATAGCAAGCTGAGCTCATGATTCTGTGTTTTCCTCTTACAATGGTTGATTTACGTCACTAATACAGGCCAGACAGGCAGCTCTATATTCCTTACGCTGCTTGGGAAAATAACAAAATAGAACCAACAAGACATGTCAGTTATCCCCTGACCTGTTGGTTATGCAAGTTCATGGGCAGACTGAAGGGAATGCACTCTGTCCTTTCTACATCCCCACCACCCCCACTTGCAGTGAGGATCCTCTTGACTGCAGAAGCCATGGATATTTGATTTTTATGGAAACATGCTTTCAGGGAATTGTGGAGGGGAATGGCAGGGACACAGAGCTGGTGCAGAGGCACAGGACCTCCACGTAGACAGCCCTTGTTTCCCAATGGAACAATCAGGGACAAATCTCCATGAAAGGAACCTTGCAGAGATTTCCTCCCCTTTAGCTCCTCCTGCAAGGAAGGAGTCCATAATTCTTATGTATCTTAAAAACAGAACTTGCTTAAAGCTAGTATTTTATTACGGGTACTACAGTGCTGCTTGTTTTGTTACAAAATACTGTACTTGCAAGATTGACACTATTTCTACTTAGAACAGGTACAATTAATTTCTCTTTGCCATGCAGCTGGCTAAAAATGTATCTAGATAATTGATTATTTAAAATGAAGATAAGGAAGGATTAAAATAATATAATTGGTTTAAAATGCAGATGTGGAGGGAGTTCAATGGGAGTGGAAGATCCTTAGTGCTTGCAGGGTCATATCAGATCAGGAACCATGAGTGTATGATAACCGAGAGGCTGGTGGAGAGTTTAGGCATTACCAGGAGTGTGAATTCATCTCCTGTTTTCACACAATACCTTAAGATAAAGGTAGGGTTTGCTGGATTCTTCTCCACATTTCATGCTGTCCACATATGTTATTTCTAGATACTTCCCAGGAGAGCATGTCATTTGATGGATTAATCTTACTTCTTTTTATATCACTGTAGTGTGTCCCCTTTGAATAACTAAATTTATCTGCAGGTTTACATCCATAGTGACTTCATAGGGTTTTCTTCTCATTACCATTTCCTGATTTTAGGAATCTCTGCCTGGGTGGATTGTGTATTTTAAAACACTTGGATTACAGATGGGCCTTTCAGTGAATTGTAAAAGTATAGTGAGACTTTGTCTTAATCAAATTCCCTTTAGTAATTCATTATACCGATGAGCTCTTCAACCAAGAACTCTTTATCTGCAGCTCCCATGCACTCTTGGTTTTGTTAGCTGAATTGACCCCCCAAGTCAGTTGTTTTCCTCTGGTACATGGATGAAGCAGTAGCCCCTGCTGTAGCTGGGTCCTGAACTGTTGCTCGCTTTGAAGACCATGCCCAAGATCTTGAATTGGCCTTGGAAGTGAAATGGGACCCAGAGAAGGGTGCATAATGTAGAAGTGATGGGTTCATGGTGATTCATTCCACTATGAAGTTGGGCCGCCCTGTTCTGCAGGAGCTGGAGCCTCTGTGCTGCTTCCACTGGATAATACGAATGCAGTGAATTGTAATCTGTCCAGGAGGTGGTGAAATGGATCATTTTGCTAGTTCTTTATCTGAAAGGAAAGAAGGAATTCTGAACAAAACAGATTCGTTCACAAGGATACATCTTTCATTCTAAAACTTTATGTATGTATGTATGTATTTTTAAAGCCTGCAGCATGTTTCCTATCAGTTTTATTCTGGACTCTTTACTGGGGACCCACTGCACTAAGGGCCAAACACAGCTCCATCCTCACCCACATCAGTTGTCGCAGCCTCCTGTGCTACAGCACCACTATAGTGGTACTGGTGCATACTGGAAGGAGAAGGTCTGCTTGTGAGGAATAGGTGGGCTGGTGAGGTACACCTTTGCGTGATGCCGTTGCAAAAAAGACGAATATTATTTTGAGGTGTATTAACAGGAGTGTGTGGTATGTAAGGCACAGGAGGTAATTGTTCCACTTTATTCAGCACTGTGAGGCCTCAGATGGAGTACGGTGTCCAATTTTGGCACCATGATTTAGGAAAGATGTGGAGAAGTTGGAAAGAGTCCAAAGAGGAAAGTGACAAAAATGATAAAAAGCTTAAAAAAAAACCCCAACCCTGAACTATGAGGACAGGATTAAAAGAACTGGGCATCTCTAATCTTGAGAAAAGAAAGCTGGGCAGAACCTGATAAGTCTTGAAATGTGTTAAGCAGAGATGTAAAAGGTTAACCGGTAAGCATTTGTCTTACCAGTTAACCTACCTTAACCATCAACCCTGGGCTGGCTAGCTGGAACGGTCCCAGCGGCCCCGTGCTGGCCGGAGCAGCGCTAGCCTCAGCTGTGCTGGCCAGTGGGATCGTCCCCAGACGCTTAATCGGTTAACTGTTTAAACAACATATTTTTAATCGTTTAAATGGTTAACTTTTTAAATGGTATTTACATCCCTAGTATTAAGCGCTATTATAAAGAGGGCAATGATCAACTGTTCTGCATGTCCACTGAAGGTAGGACAAGAAGTAATGGATTTACTGTGCGTCAGTGGAAATTTAGGTTAGATATTAGGAAAAACTTTCTAACCATGAGGGTAGTTAAGCTCTGGAATAGGCTTCCAAGGGAGGTTGTGGAATCCCCATCACTGGAGGTTTTTAAAGAACAAGTTAGACGAACACCTGTCATGTATGGTCTAGGTTTTCTTGGTCCTGCCTCCAGCACAGGAGGCTGGACTTAATGTCTTCTCGAGGTTCCTTTCAGCCCTACATTTTTATCATTCTGTGTGATCCCCATTGACTTGAATGAGAGTTCCTTGTGTGTACATGAGTGCAGCATTTGGTCCATAGGTTGTGAAATATTTTGGGACAACATGGAAAGAAGGATGCTGTTAACATAATACTTAACATGTATATATGGCTGGATATCTAGTTTAAGAGCTTATTCCAGTTTTATTTTAAATTCAATTTTAGTGGTCACATATATATGTATTTTTTTTTTAGTTCCAAGTGTCTGAAGAAAATAAAGAAACATGGATGGCCATAAGTAGTAAGTAATTTTATATTTTTAACCTGTCACACTAATAAAATTAGAAGACACATGCTGAAGTGTTGCTGTCTATACTTACCACACTTTTTATGTTTTGTCATCCAATCTTTGACATAAGATCCCAGTAAGAACAGATTGGGAAAAAAAAAAATGACTGCCATGTGATCAAGTAATGGAAAAACCAATATGTTAGTTATTAATCTTCTGTTTTATCCACATCATTTAACTTTATGACTAAAGTAGATAATTCTGTAGTTATAATTGTTGTTAGGTTTTGTTAAATTATTGTAAAATTTAAACATATGTTCATGATTATTCACTGTATAAAAACCCAGGGTAACAATTTACAGTACTGAATAAAGTTGTTCACAAAAACAGTGTCCTGTAGTACAGAGGCTTTTTCTGTTCATTTATGCTATCTACAGACTATGTGGGCAACACTCAATTCCTCATATAAGGTACACTTTAAAAATTATGATCAACTCTAATGCATAAACAAGACTCATTTTTTTCTCAAAGTTCAATTTAAAAATGTAGTTTTTCCATTGTCCTTAAGAAATTGATAAGCGGTTATAGTCCCCGGATTTCTTTGAAATTTGGCTATTATCTTAAGAATTCTCTAAATCCATAATTCTTATTAAATCAATTTTCCTTTTTGTTATATGACATTTGTAGCCCAACTGTGTACCCACTGAATTCCCCTTGACCTCAAAAGAAGTAGGAATGTAAGCTGAAACACTGGGGCTTTGATCCTATGTTTTGATCTGCCCAGGTACTGCCTCATTGACTTTAATGAGATACAATAGTCTGCCTGTTCTGACCACAGTGCAGGTCTGAGACTTGAGATATTGCAAAACATGAATTATAAACTTTAATTTCCCATTAAGTCCTTTTAATAAAATATATGTTTTGAACATTTTTGTTTTTATGAGTGTGTGGGTGTGTTTAATTTAATTTTACATTTTTCCTTGAAGTGATTTTGATATCATTTCTATTTTGAATAATTTTAAGGGACATTGTCACTTTTGTTATAGATAAAAGCTGATTTACTTTGAGAATTAAGACCCTGGTTCTCCAAAGAAATCTATCTGAAAATTCTTAACTTCATGATGGGGATTCTTTCGATCCTCACTTTAGTAATAGGATTAAAACTTTAATTGATATTTGCTGCATCATAAAATATACGACACATTTCACCTGACTTAATATGCTGTCCCTTGTTAATATGTATGCAATTAGTTTACAAAGAGTTGCACATGAAATTGGATTTGGCATGTTTTTTCATATACTGGGTATTTTGTGCTGCTGCAGAAAAGTAACTGAAAACTTTATTTTTACTTTGGGATCTGCAATCAAATCTTACAAGTTAGTGTTTAGGTTGAATAAGATGTTTTAATTTGTCTATTGTAAATATTTTTGTGAGAGACGAAAAAAGTGCTTCGTGTTATATACGTTTTAAAAAACGATTGAATCAAATGGTATAGTTAGGTCATACAATTAAATTTCCTAGTGAATATAAACACTATGTGGCTATGAAGCATGTAGGGGGATAAGTGAGCCTTCATATTTTATTTTATATTTTAACAAGTATTCAGTCTCTTTAAATTCTTCTAGAATAATAATTTTACATAATTTTAATATTAGCAAACCCATTGCTTTTAAATATTTGCAAAATTAATGCAGTTTTTCAGTTATTTATGGATTAGAGAATCAGTTTTCACAGAAGTTAATTATTAACTGTTCATCAGACACATCAGTGTTATATTGAGAAGCTACATTTTCTGTGCTTCATATGGTTAAAGGAATTGTAGGAGGGTGCAATTTCTGTTTCATCTACAACAGGGGTCGGCAACCTCTGGCACGTGGCTCGCCAGGGTAAGGACCCTGGTGGACTGGGCCAGTTTGTTTATCTGGTGCGTTGGGAGGTTTGGCTGATCGCAGCTCCCACTGGCCGTGGTTCGCTGTCCCAGGCCAATGGGGGTGGCGGGAAGCCATAGCCATCACATCCCTTGCCCGCACTGCTTCCCGCCGCCCCATTGGCCTGGGACGGCAAACCATGGCCAGTGGGAGCTGCGATTGGCCGAACCTGTCGATGCGGCAGGTAAACAAAGTGGCCCGACCTGCCAGGGTGCTTACCCTGGTTAGCTGCATGACAGAGGTTGCCGACCCCTGATCTACAACTTCAATAAGTTTACAAAAGTGATGCAGAATCATCCCCCAATGGAAAATAATCTGGGAAAAGTGTACATGTTGCATACAATCAAGCATCATCCATTTTTCCTGCTTCTAGATTTGTTCTGTGTAGAATTGGAGTGTCAGACTTTGTCTTGTGCTTGGCAGATTGAGCAGGATGGGGTATTGTTGCTTGCTTTTCTACATGTTGAGTTGCAATCTGTTTACGTACAAGATTGACATTCAGGGTGAAATCCTGGATCTATTGAAGACAATAACAGTTTTCTACTGCAGCCCTTGAGTGGGGCCCGGATTTCACCTTAAATATCTCCCAATATATGAATCAAAAAACCATTACAGAACAAGTAAATAAAAACACAAACTGAGACATTATCATATCTGCAATAAATCACACTATAATACTGAAGAATTCTTCACTACTAAATATACCTCTACCCTGATATTAACGCTGTCCTCGGGAGCCAAAAAATCTTACCACGTTATAGGTGAAACCGTGTTATATCGAACTTGCTTTGATCCGCTGGAGTGCACAGCTTTGCCCCCTTGGAGCACTGCTTTACCACGTTATATCCGAATTTGTGCTATATTGGGTCGCATTATATTGGGGTAGAGATGTATTGATAATGGGCAACACTACCAATTTATGACATTCAAATTGGAAGTGGTTTAAATGCTTCCAAAAATAACACTGGAAACATTCATGAATATATTGTCATGCTAATATTTCTTTTGGCTAAAAAGAATTAGAGAATTTGCTGCATATTTGGTAGTGATGAGCATTAACGACAACTTCAGGTTTAGGATTTGACCACTGCAAAGTGCAGAAATGTTCAAGTCTAGGGTTTTTAGTGATAACCACAAGTATTTGTTCATAATTAGTTATATATTGTTTCACAGATAAAGAATATATATATCCTTTTCCCTCTTTTTCTTGATACTCCTTAAAAATCTAATAAAATGTTTGAAAGTTTTTTTTTTTAAAAACCTCATTCTTTTTATTTAATCAAGCATTGTAATTTTGTTTCTTAAATGTTTCAGCAGTTATTCAAGGGAATTTTATGACCAGTATGCTCAAAGCCAGGAAAAATCTATGGTCAATAAAATGCAGCAGAAATATTGGAAAACAAAACAAACCCTTATTAAAGTCACAGGAAAGAAGGAAGATGAACATGTTGTGGCTTCAGATGCAGACCTGGATGCAAAACTAGAGGTTTGTAATGAATTTACAATAGACATTAATGACTGAAATGTCTCTGAAAATCTGATAATGTGTGTGTTTGTATGTACATATGTATGTGTACCATACTTTGTATTTATGTGTCTAATCTCATGTGCAGGTTGTGTGTGGGGCGGGGATGGGAGTACTGCACTCTTTGATATCCACTATAGCTATATGTGGTTGTTTGTTTTGTTTTAAACCAGCCAACCTCAACTCAGCAGTATTTTCCTTACTAATTAAGATTTTATAGTTTTCACTATGCAAAACAGCAGAGCACTGGAGAAGTGTTCAAATGTTGCTGCTGAATTAGCAGACTATTAAAAGAAAAGATGTTTATGGGTATCATAGCTTCCTACTCAGATTTGAACCTTAGCGTTCATAAACTGAGAAGCTAGCATGAACTCTCTAAGCTTAATTACCAGCTTAGATCTGATATCGCTGCCACCAGCCAAAAATTCCAGTGTTTTTGGCTCACTTTGGTCTCCCCAAAACCTTCCCTGGGGGACCCCAAACTCAGAGGCCCTGAGTCTCACACCAAAGGGAAAACAACCTCCTCCTCTTGTCTCCTCTTTATCTCATCCCAGCTCCCCCTCCCTGGGTTATCCTGGGCGATACTGTACTTAAACTCCTTGAATGCAAAACAGAGAGGGCAATTTACCTCCCCCCCTCCTTCTTCCCCTGAGGCTGCACAGATTCAGGACTAGTCAGCTAACACAAGAGATTTCCCCTCCCTTCGTTCCTTAGCCTTAACCAGAGAAAAACTCAAACAGGTCTTAAAAAGAGAGCATTAATAAAAAGAAAGCAAAACACATAAACATGATCTCTGCATCAAGGTGACAATACACCAGGGCTATTGCTTAAAAAAAAAATATGAATAAACAGCTTATTAAAAAAGAAATACAATTTAAACATTCCAGCAAACTACACACATGTAAATACAAAAAAACAATAACAGCCTATTGTTTTTCTACCTTTGTACTCACAACTTTGAAACTGAAGATTAGAAGCTGAAGATAGGAGAATAGCTGAGAGCCAGACAAAAAGACACAGACCCAAACATTCCGTCCCTGAGCTTTGAAAAATCCGGTTTCCTGATTGGTCCTCTGGTCAGGTGTTTGGTTCCCTTTGCTAACCCTTTACAGGTGAAAGAAACATTAACCCTTAGCTATCTATTTATGACAATGGGGGCCCTATAAAATATCATTATTGTGGTGGTGATAAAAGTTCTCAGTAATGGAACGGGGAAGCTAAACAAATAATTTTTCACCTTCTCTCAAAATATTGGGGTGAAATCCTGGTCCCCACTGAAGTCAATGGGAATTTTTCTGTTGGTTTAGTAGGACCAGGTTTTACCCTAAGGTTGCTAAAACTTGGAAAATTATTTGATACCTATTTGTTCCTTCTGTAATTTTAATTTGGATAAATTCTTTATTCAAATTGTTGTGTAGGGCTTATACCACAGAACACCTGTAGATACAATGATCTTAGTCTGTCAAGCCTTTTGAATGCTGGTTGAAAATTACTATGTAAATCTAAGATATTCATTGGCTTTTTACAATTATTTTTCCCCCTCTAAAACTATACTTATTTTAAGACAGGACAAATATTAGACTTGAGACCCTTGATGAAGTGTCTTTCTACTGTGACATATCAGGATACAACTGAGACTGAGTAACTGTGTCACCCCTGCCCTCCAAATTGGAATTGCTCCTGGAGGAATTCTTCACCGGTGCGCTCATGCAGAATTCATGTCCCCTGCAGATTTCTTTGCTTCCCCCCAGAAAAATGACTTTTTGATGGGGAAGGAAAGGGAAGTTGCAAAAACAGTCATGTGCCCCTCCCCAGCAGCGTGGGCACATCATTTTGGGGGTCCAGAGCAGCTGGCAGAGACGTAAATCATTGCAGGGCAGAGTGAATGGGCGGGGCTGAGGACACCCCGGCAAGTGGGTCCTACCCTGTGCTGGGCTCAGCTGCTAGTCCCAGCTGCACTGGGGGTGGAGAAGAGTTCCTCTTCCCCTGCAAGGAGCAGCCAGGTCACAGTCAGATCCTTCTTCCCCATCCCCCCCTGAAACCTCACCCAGCTGCAGGAAGCTCCGCACCTCCCCCCTTTGCCCCAATTGCTCCTCAGCTATGGGGAGAGGGGTCACTGTATGGGGAGCTGCTCCCCCTTCAGCACAACCCCCGTGCATCCAGACCTCCCCACCCCGAACCCTCACCCTGCCAAGCCTCACCCCCTGCACCCATTACCCCTTGCCCACGCTTATCCCCACACATCTGGACCCCCCCCGCCAAGTCCCATCCATGCTACTTCTGTACCCCCACCACCTCCTGCTGAGTCCCCTGCCTTTGAACCCCAGCCCTACTGAGCCCCAACCAGCTGTAACAGACCCCTGCTCCACCAAGCCCCACTTCCCTCGTACCTGGACCCCACACACTGAGCCCCCACAACAAACCCCCCTGCTGTGCCCCAGCTATCTTCATTTGGACTCCCCCCACGCAAAGTTCCATTGCCTTAGCTCCTGGTACCCCCCAATGAGCCCCTGTGCATCCAGATCCCCTCAGCACCCAGATACCTCATTAAGCCACCCATTCCCACATTGCCCCCCACAGAACCCTCTCATCCTACACTAAGCCCCTGCCAGGCTGAGCCTGCCTGCGTACACCTGGTGCGCCCGGCACAGATGGGAAGGGCGCTGGGTGTTTCTGGGGCAGGCCCGGCCCTTGCACTGTGTCAGCGTCTGGTGCAGCCTCAGTATGAGTCTGTGTCTTGCGGGGGGTGGGGTAGGGGCTGCAGGGCGACCTTCCACCTGCACGCAGCCAATGGCTGGTGCTCCTCACTGCAGTACTGGAGCCTCGACATTTATTTATTTTATTTTTTTGCTCAGAATTCTCTCTGTAATATACCATATTTTGCTGCTGTAGCCTCCAGCCTGGACTGCTCACCAATGCCCTCCAGCATGTACGTTACTGCCAGGAATATTCTGTGTGTGTGCTGTAGCCAACCAGTCACACACATCTTGGCTCCTACCCATTATACTGCAGGATGACACCAACACACTCCCAGTCTTAGATTTTCCCCCAGTGATGTATGTCTTGTACTACCCAGCCCTCTCCTGGACAATACAAATGTATATAAAGCCTGTTAATTCTTTAATAGAAATAATATGCAAATAACTTGCCATCCCAAATGGATTTTCCCAGACACTTCAGTTTAAACACACTGGATTAAATAAAACAGTACATCAAGTTTGTTAACTACAAAGAGAGAAGTTTTAAGTTAGTGAAAGTAATGAGGCATAAAAATCCGAAGTGATTACAAGAAGATAAAGTTAAAACGCTACTGGTGCCTAACTTAACAAACTATATCAGATTCAAACAAATTTTCTCACCATACGTTTTCAGCCGTCTTATTGACCAAACCCTCTAACTCAACACCCCTACTCCCAGAATCTAACAAAGGCTTCCTTCATTGCTTCAGGTGTAGAGAATGCCCTAAGAAGGGGGAGAGAGAGAGAGATGGGGCCCTTTGGGGTGTTTGTATCTTTTTTTATAGTTTCAGTCCCTCTCTTGAAAAACATTTCCAGCTAAGATTCAGAAGACACAGAGCGCTGTGGAAAGATTATTCTGTGCTTTTTTTCCCCCCATCTCCTTGAACTTCTTTTGTCTCCCCTTCCTGCTTGATGACTCTGTTTACTGCTTAAATGTAAATTAAGCAGTGCACACAATTCTTTATTTGAGACAGAGCTATTTGCCAGCTTCGGTTTGGAATGTGTTAACACCACCATACAGTGGAATCTTATAACTTCACATACAGTGTTGCTACTCATATTTCGCCAGGAAAATAATGACCAGCAAACTATGAGTTTTCAAATGGTACCTCGCAAGGCACACTTTGTGCAAAGATTATTACAGTAATGTGTAGGATGTGGACCCAGATACATTCAGTCACACATACATTTTAACATTTGTCTGAAATTTGGCATAAAAGGGGCAGACTGATTTGTGACATTGGCAAACTAGGTGCCACGTCATGCCAAGGTCTCCATGTCTCAACTGAACACTAGCAAATACATAGCTGGAATCAGTCTGATTCACCTGTGTGTTGATATTGTTAAAATACATATTGGAATTATAATAACATGTTTGGTATTTAGACTTTGAATACTTGTGAGTTGCTGCATGCATTAATTTCATTTATAACATCTATATCCCATATTGTAAGGTAATATTTGATGGCTATATTGTAAGCCTCAGTGACTCTGTAAATCACTAGACTGAGAGAGAGTCACTAGCTAGAGCGAAGGGCTGAGCTTCAACAGAAGGTGTTGTCCCCTTCTCAAAAGGGAAGGTCCATCGATATGAGGCAGACTGGTACAACTGTAGGATGGTACAAATGCAATTTCCCTGTGTTCCATCAACAAGAGGACAAAAAAATTTTGTTCTTGTTCTGCCTCTTCCCCGTGAAAATGAGTCATAGAAATGAACACCTCCCATCAGCTGAGTTTGCAGCTCAGAGCTTGTGTCTGAAGGGGGATAAAAACCCTAAACAAAAAGCACTTGATATCTCTCTGCTGCATGGATTCTGGGGATGGTGGGAGAATGTTTCTAGGCATAAACAAGAGATCCCAAGGTGCTTAGTCTGGGTTACCCCAAAGGACTTGTAAAGCTTGCTGCTGATAGAAGCTTCTATTTCCTTTAGAAACTTAAGATTTTAACTCACTTGTGTATCTGTGTTTACCTACTTCAAGCTTGTAAATAACTCTCTTGTTTCCTTTTCCAGTTTAATAACTCTTTATATAGTTTATTATTGGGTTAGTTACGTGCATAGTCTTTGTTGTGACTTGCCATTAACCCAGAGTAAGTGGCTGGTCCTTTGGGATTGGGAGTAACCTAAATATTACTGTGACTCTTGATGTGATGGACCGTCTATCACAAAGGTATGCTCACCTTGGTGGTGACGTAGATCGGAGTACCCAAAGGGACTGCCTGTGACCTCCATGTTGAGGCAGTTGGAGTGCCTCAGGAGTTTACATTTGTTAATTGGTTGGTGAAATCTAAGTATAGTGCTCACAACCAATTTGGGGTTTCTGCCCTGGTTACTAACAGTCTACCCTGAGGTTGTTTCTCACACTCTTGGCAGCATTACATGGTATGTCAACATTACATGATTTGTGGAGTAACTTTCCAAAAATAATTCTGTTTACTCTTCTAAAAATTGTAGTGTGTGTCATACAAATAACTTAAATGCATAAATGCTAACACATTTTTAAAGTAATATTGCACTGCATGCTTCAGAAATCCTCATATACAAAATGCTCAGTGCACATCTTTCTTCCAATCTTTTGTGTAGCTGGGAAAGAAAGAAGAAGGGTTTCCAACATGTAATAAATAAGGCAGAGTATCTAGCTACATACTAATATGGTATATATTGTTATACAGGTATAAAACTTGTTCCTTTTTAAAGAATTTATCTTACAGCTTTCTTTAGAATATCCTGTTGTTTTGAAAACAACATTTTTCTCTGACTTTTATCCTTCCCAGTTCGTCATCCAGTTTTCACTTGAAATCAGTATGATTGCTTTGAAAATTAATATATATAAAATCTCTGTGTTCCGAACAGTTGTTGGGAATGTGTGTATCTTTCTCAATAGTACTTTAGTTCATGGCATTCTGAAAATATTTATCCTGTTATGTTGCACTTATATAATGAATGTTGTTTATCGTGGATTATAAGCCAGTAGTGGTGATTTAAAAGCCATTCTGTGGGGTCCATGTACAAACAATTTTTTATGTGCTTGTCCCTGAGCTCAGCCCTCTTATTGATGCTGCAGCAACACAGCCATGTTAGGAAACAGGGAAATGAGTGTTTGCTAAATAGAAAAAAGCAATCACATTTTTACCTAAATAACTTTGTAACTGCAGGTAGTGCTGACTATTTGATAGATGAGTCCAGCACAAATGTATAGTAGGCCAGACTGAAGTTTTGATAAAGTATGATGAGTTGTGTGCTGAGTGCCTCTTACAATATCTTGGGTCCTGAATGTGCTCTGATAACAGAAATAATAATAATAATTAATAATTGAAGCTGTGAAATTTGTGTCTTTGGTGTGTGATTACACTGGAAAAGAAACAAAACTGATCAGGCTGAACATTCTTTGTAATCAACAGCCTGGCCTATTGATTATAAGCTAGAGCCCCAATCCTACAAAGGGATCTGCAGGGATCGATCCTTATTCCAGTAGAGAGTCCACTGAAGTCAGTAAGTTTCCACCACCCATGGACCCCTTTTCAAGACTGTGGCTTTATATTGAAAAGCTAGTAGGCATTGTGTTATCTCATATACTCCAATTAAGGTGCTCTGTGTGTACACATACTTTTTTCTTCCAAAATAGAGTTTTATACAACTTCATGGCTAGTGCATAGATTTAAAAATGTCAGTAAAGAAACAAGAAATAAACATGTTCTTGATGAACTCTTACTTTATTTTGCAAAAACAAAGATAATTGTTTTGTTCTGTTTTTTTTTCTTATGTTTCCTTTGTATGTTGTTCATCTGTTTATAGTTTCAGTAAACAATTTGAACCTAAGGAAAGGCTATCGAAGGAAAATCTTACATTCAAGTATGAGAGGGTATTAGAAGCAAAACATTTAAAAAGGAAA
This sequence comes from Chelonoidis abingdonii, assembly GCF_003597395.2. Lineage (NCBI taxonomy): Eukaryota > Metazoa > Chordata > Testudines > Testudinidae > Chelonoidis > Chelonoidis abingdonii. The sequence continues at coordinate 53,647,301 of NC_133770.1, read as the reverse complement.
TGATTTTTTTTTAATTTAAAAGTAATGCAGGTTTGTTTTAGAACATATACTTTTTTGGTTTTTTTGTTTTCTTTATAATATTTCTTGCATGTTTTATAATTAGCTTGTTTTATATTTAATTTCAGCTGTTCCACTCAATTCAGAGAACATGTATGGAGTTGCTTAAAGCAATTGAACTCTATCAAAAAAGAATTTGTTGTAAGTATAACTAACTACAGCAGTTAAGCAGGGAGGTGAGTCTGCAAGATGGAAGTAACTAATGTGTGACAAAGTGAAGATGATCATGGGATAAATGCTACTCTCATCATCTTAGTTAAATTTGGAGCTAACCTTCCATTATAAACCCAGTTTTGAAACTAACCTCCTAATTTGGCCGAAGTTCCTTCAATTTTCCTGAAATTGTACGTGTGTGATACTAGGCCAGGAGAGATAGAAAAGCATTCAAGAATGAAGCCCTAATTAGTTGACTCACCCAAATTCAGAAGTGGCTTATTTTAGAAACTCCAAATTTTTCTTGGTGAAGATTGTGTCTTTTGAGGAATGGATGTGAATTTAGTGTGCATTAGGAGCAATGGAGGTCTCAACACAACACAGCCATGACCCTGAATTGATAGTCAAACTGGCCTTGACATGTGGACAGCCACGATGAGTGTCAGATCAAAGCACCTCATGTGGGGGAGGGTGGGTTATGGTCTGAGGCAGAAAATAAGCTAATGGGGGGACTAGTCAGGGAGAAAGCCACACTGGTGGGGGTGGCTGGTTCTATTCTGCAGAGTGTTGTAGGTACTCCCCCCCCCGCCAGCTCCACCTGCCCCCTCCCCCCCAAGAAAAGAGCCTGTGAAAAGTCTCAAGATGTAGAGGAGAGGTGTGATTACACAATAGTTTAATATATCTGAGTTAGTGTTCCATGGTAGCATTGATGACCCAAGTGAAGTCTTTTGTGTGACAATTTATATAGCGAGGAACATATTAAATTAGAATGCAGTGTGGGCATAGAGTAGATTTGGCTAACAAGGGGCCCTTGCTGACATCTAGAAATATAACTTGTATAACAATATTTCAATTACAATAATGACTATGTCCCTCTTCCTTCACGTGTCACTTGTTTTACTCTGTATGACTTGACATGTGGATGGCCAAGAGGCTGGCAGACAGGGAGCTATGTGTGGAAAGTTCTAATCTGGGGGAACAGGAAAAAGTGCTTGCTACAGGGGACATCTGGTCTGGAGGAGGTCCATGAGGTGAAAGTGGCTGTGACCTTCTGGCATCGCAGAGATCTGGTTTAAGGCCACAACCAAATGTAGTTTACTTACTTGCACTCCAGAAGTATCCAGCATTCTACCGTGTAACACTCTCACTTCTAATCCCCCAGAAAATACAACAGGAGAGGTCTTTAAACTATGTAACTTTTGAAATACCAGTAGAATCATAAAGTGAGCAGACCATCCAGCAATTAACTTAAAAAGAAAATCACACATTTATCCTGAAGAATTAAATCCTCAGCTAAATTATACAATAACAGAAAAGGGGAGAGAGATTTTAAGGGGCCAGATCTGCAGCTGGTGTAAAACAACATTGGCTTCAATAGAGCTATGCTATTTTATATCAACTGAGGATCTGGCTCCATGAGCTTCAAAACAAAAAAAACTATCAAGGGAAATAATATTGTCAGGCCACAATAAGCTCCTTCATATGATCTTGCCAAGATAATATCTTTATTCAAGCAATAAACCCAGAGATCATTTTGCGGTGCTTATTACACTACACCAAACTCACTGACAGGTGTGTTCAAGTGAATCTGAGCGTTTGTTTCATAAATCCAGGAACTGCATGGAGGTTAATTAGAAAAAACTTTTTTTTGTGCTGTGCTGCTTGGATCTGAAGTCACTTGTGAGCCTATTTTTGCTGTTGACATTTTTAAAAAGTTAAAATCTGTTACATTGCATATATATGACCACTCATTCCTTTTTCATTAGTTTTGTCTCAGGAAGAAAACGAATTGGGGAAATTTCTTCGATCACAGGGTTCTCAGGATAAAACTAGAGCAGGAAAAATGATGCAGGCCACAGGAAAGGCCCTCTGCTTTTCTTCTCAGCAAAGGTATGTCAGCTTCAGTGTGTAAGGGAAATGTTACTCCATGGCTTCGTTCATGTTGGGCCAAATTCTGTGATCTGACATTTTTTCAGTGTCCTCAATGACTGGCTTGAAATACTCCATTTTGAGCTGAACAGTGTGCCTGCTTGGCTCAAAATGAAGCATCACATGCCAAACACTGGGAGGTTGATATGTTCATCTTAGGTTGTAATTTGACTGCTTTTAGCACAGCTAGTAACAGCCACAGATGGGATCTTCAAAAGCATATAAGTCTCTTAGGAGCACAAATCCCACTGACTATGCTCCTAAGTAGCCTAGATGTTTTTGAAAATCCCTCTCTTAGCTAATTATCTGACATGCATCCAATTATGCAAATCCTTGCATGTGGCAAACTAGGTTCTTTTAGAATGCCAGTAAATGTGCCTTAACCCCTCACCAAAGCCCCAGTGCCCCATAAGTAATCCTGTATCATATGAAAACTTTTTTATATATATAAATATTCAGAGACAGAATCAACATTTTGGTCTTTTTTTTTTAGCCAACATAAAGAGAGAACCACATACGTCCTTCCCTTGCCCAGATGGCCAGTTCTTCCCTTCACCTCTGTGACCCACCCTCCTCATGACAAGTCACTACTGCACTTTATTGTGTCATCAGCCTCAGGCCATTTCAGTAACAGAAGATCAGCCAGATGTAGTAGTTCCCTGGCTTTGCCATCCCTACACTAACTAGACATTCCCCTATGCCGGGGAAATCCCCAGGTAGCTACTTAAACCAGCTTTAAAATCTGCTTTATGCCACTAATAGGCTGTTGAATGTCTCTCGGTGAGGCTGCTGCTGGCTACAGGCAGGGAAAAGCAGCAGCTGGAGGTATGAAGGGCAAGTTAGTGGGTAGGATTTTTTGAGAGCCTGTTAGGAGGAGGAAGTGGGGGAGCTGATATCCCCAGCTGCCTCTCCATAATGCTGGGTGTGAGAGTATGGCAGAAAATGCCTTAAAACTTCATAAAAATAAACAGAATTATTCAAATTCCTTTGAAAACTCAGATAATTTATCTGCTTGACTGATGACTTGAGTGTTACCTGCTCATAGCAAGGTTACATTCTTAACCTTACCATTAACCTAATGTGCAGTTTAACATTACAATCCTGATACATCTGTGGTATGTGGCTAGTAACAGGTGCTTTATCAAAGGTTTCGTGACTGTTAAATGTAATTCTCATTTGCTAATTTCATTTGTCTAAACCTTGTAATTGACACACACACACACACACACACACAGATAAATTTTGCAGTTAATCAAATATACACTGAAAAAGATTCCTTTGTTACTGATGTGAGAAGCTGAAAGTAATTATGAAAATCATGACACCTATGCAGAAAGCGTGCACAACGTAGACATAAAGATATCTTCTTCACTTATGACCCTAAATGACTCTTTGGACCATCTCACATGTAGTCATTTCAGTGAATTTCTTTTAGACTGACATGTCCATTCCATACTTTTTAGAAATGGCTCAGGGTTGTGTATATTTGTTTGATTGCTATTTCTTTTTAAAAAGAAATGACTTATCTTTATGGATCAGTTCAAAATATATGGTTTTGGGTTGTTTTTTTTTAAAGGTTGGCATTACGTGCTCCTTTGTGCCGACTGTACCAAGAAGTGGAGACTTTTAGATATAGGGCTATATCAGATACATGGCTGACCGTAAACCGAATGGAACAGTATCGGACTGAATACCGAGGAGCACTACTTTGGATGAAAGATGTCTCTCAAGAGCTGGATCCGGATCTTTACAAACAGATGGAAAAGTTTAGGAAGGTATGATGTTTCCTGTGATTTGCTGGAGGGGGAAGCATGATAAATGGTAGTGAAGCATGATTTTGTTTCCTGTGAGGAAGACATTCCCCAGCACTGAGGATTCAATTAATCAAAACTGATCTTTTCCATGTGACAGAATACCCATTAATTTGATATGGAATATTATATCTTTCACAGATGATGAGGCTAAGTAGGAGAGAAAGTGGCAAGAAATCACAGTTCTTAAGTACCTGGTTCTGATTAGAGTATATTTTTGTATTTTATATAATATATATTTTAAAATGTTTAACTGAGGGGAAACACCTGAATGATTAAGAGAAGGAGATATGTCTGCACTCAACAGGGGTGGAGAAGATTGATGATGCTACTAGAAAGTATGAAAATTTTGTGTAGACTAATAGAAATGCCATAATATTTGTTTCTGGGTTGAACTATATGGGCTTGGTTAAAGGCCAAGATTTTCAAAAGTGACTAGTGATTTCTTTAGGTGTCTCATTTTTTTCAGTACTCAATTTGGGAAACCTCAAAGAGGGTTGATTTTTTTTTTCAGAAAGTGCTCAGCACTCAGCCTTCAAAAATCAGGCCCTTTTAAGGTATTTCAAGTTTGGCACCCAAAAACTAAGGTACTCAATCACTATTCACTCTCAAAAAGCTTAGCCCAAAGATATCACACCTCAAGGTAGCAATGTAGGAGTTACTTAGGCTATGTCTGTGCTACAGAGCCTATGTCAGCATTGCCGAACCTAGTGTAGACTCAGGCCCAGATTTTTAAAGGTATTTAGACATTGCCCTGTGCAGTGTTGCAATGCCCAAGTCTTATTTTCAAAAGGGATTTGGGTACTGAGGAGCCTAAATCCCATTAACAGTCATCTCTGTGTGCAGCAGCAGCTAAATCCCTTTAAAAATCTGGGCCTTGGTGTATGCAGATAGAAATTCTTCAGTCAGTGTAGGAACACCACCCTTCAGAACGATGTTAGCTATGCCAGCAAAAGCACTCTTCTGTTGACATAGCCACATCTACACTGGGGTTTTGTTGGCATAGCTATGTCAATCGGGATTTTTTTTTCTTTTTCACGCTGCTGACCAACATAGCTATGCCAATATAAGTTTTACGTGTAGACCATACTGATCTCCTTTGGCTCCAATTCATTCTTAGGAGGCCTTTACAGTCGTAGCTATAGGACTAGTGGCTGTTCTCCCTACAGAATATAGTAGAACTAGTAGTATGCTTGCTGTTATGAATCTGGATTGGAGTGACGGGGGCAAACTCCTGGATCGCAGGCAAAGACCTACACTCTGAATAAATACATGTATAATGTTAACAGAAATGGTATAATATTGTAGATCATTGGCTCGAGATCTAGAAGTTACTTTGGTACATATCTGCCCTAAAGAAAGTTTTGTGTGAAAGAGAACTTGCTCTCCTTGAAGCCTTAAACTAACTGTCTCCTTTAACCGGAAATATTTTGCGATGAAGTAAATGTCTTCATATGATTATACTGCACAATATATTTTGTTTGGTTGGGGGGGGAGGGGTTAAAATGCGAATCAAACACTAATAGGAAAGAATTGGCATGTCTAGTTCATATTAATATTTGTGAATGCAAGCTGTGACAACAGCAGTTGGTTGGGAGGGATAAAATTCCCAAATCTTGACATAATTTTTCTTTAATGCGTCAGTCCAGGATATGCCTGCAAATCTCAGGGCACCCAACTTGTATTTTATTATGCCTGGTGGGAAATATTTATAATGGCAGGTTGTTGCAGGCAAAATAATCAGTCTGGTCCCAGCCTTGGCCAGTTTCTTATGTATAATGATTGATTTGTGGAAATGCGCTATAAAAGGAGTGTTTGAATAAAGAACTGAAAATAGTATTGGTAATAGTCATTCAAACCTGATTTATGCTTTTCTTGTGAAACAAGTGACATGGAAGATCTACATTATAAAAAAGATAAAGTAGTAAGATGATGAGGGTTTTTATGGGAAGCTGGTTAAAATCTTGTCCATGAAATTTAAGTCTTCTCAGGATGCCATGCCTCAAAGTTGGCAATGAAGATTTCTAAAAGTTGCTATGAATATTTTGTCTTAGAGCTTTTGGAGCATTTGCATCCGGTTTACTATACTGCCCCTGGGAGCCAAGTATTTTGAAATGTGTAGAATTCTGTAAGCAGTTTTGTCTGTTGCAGTTACATCAAGTTAGTTTATTTTTTTAACTGTTTACCAAAACTCTGTTGCTTTGCTGCAGAGGAGAAGGTTAAAAACTTTATTAGGCTGAAATCTCTAATTTCTCCCTGTCCCTCCCATCCCCAGCTATTATTTAACATGAAACTTTTCAGACCACATTGGAATGCCAAGTACAAAAAGCTCTACATTTTATAGCCAACAAAATATATGTATCCTATTTTTGGATAAGGCAATGCCTTTGATATCGACTACGCCCATAATTCCCTCTGACACTGAACAACTGCTGCATCAGACTGTTCATTGTGTATTCAAAGGTTGTTAGCCCTCTTATCGAAAATTTTCTTCGTTGTTGCCTCTAACATTGGGGAATACTTGGATTGCTTTATGCCGAAAGATTTTTGTAGATAGATTTTATCTAACAACTTATAGTGGTGCTCATGCTACTCCATGGACAGTTTGTCATGTTCAGATACTGTAGTTCTCAACAGTAGGAGTAGCTGAGGTGTTTTTGTTCTCCTTTTGCTTGCAAATCTAAATTGTGCCATAATGTGGCAGTGTTCTACTGTATTTTTTAGATGAAGTTGGGATTTATATAATTACAACTGAGAAATCGTGGCAGTTTTGTGTTCAGTGAAAGACCTTATGCACTTTGGAAAAACAAAATCTGTAAATACAAAGTGTCAACTTAGAGGAAAAATTAAGGGTTTGGTTTGGGTGCTGCATATTCAGTGATGCAAGTAGTTAGTGAGGTTGAGTTCAAATCCTTGGAGGGTTATTTTAAAAAAATATTAAAGTGCTGTTCAGAATTCTGATTGCAAAGAGACCATGGTATTTATTTTAACAGTAATATTTTTTGTTTTGTTTTAGCTTTTTAAGTAAACATTTGTGGTTTTAATTTCTCTTAGTTAATGTGCGAAGAAATCCGCCTTTGGCAGTATTTATATCACTTGATCATATGAATGTTTGTTGGAATATATATCCTTTCCTAATGAGGTTCTAAATATAATACATATACCATTGTAAATCTGTTGGCTTTTTTCAGAGACTAAGGTAAATTCATATAGATGAATTTCTGATATCCTTCCTCAAAAAAAGCAGGATTTACACACTAAAAGACCAGCAGTCGAAACAGTATTGCTAGAGTTGATAACATTGGAGGGTTTTTTTGTGTGTTTGTGTGTGTAACTCTTTCAAAATAGCAGATGTATTTGGGGCACACGTTTACCTTTGCTGTGTGCAGGGGCACCAGCATGAGCCTGTGGACTTCTGTGGCTTTCCATTGATAACATGAAATACTACTTTTTTTTTTTTATTGTTTATATAACAATTGCATTCCTTATTGTGTCAAACCAGAGAAGGAGTAAGTCATTCACTTTTTTCCAGCACACTTCAACAAATCTGATGTGCCTCTGACATTTTTTCAATTAACAGATTACATAGACACACCAAAGTGGCTCTACATGTAATGTAATCAGCTACCTGGTGTTCCATCTTACATTGAGAAGATCCAAAGTTACCTGCTCTTGAGTTTGTTACCTCATGCTGACCTTTATGTGACTATAAGGGAAACCTTATATTCACAGGGCTGGATGTACATTGTGCATCCATTTACATAGCAAATTACTCCTTTCTGCAGTTTACCTCTTTCTTCCTCTTCCATTGTTATTCTCCACCCCACGTCCCCTCATTCCTGGGATTTGGACTGCACCATTCCAGAGTAGTGGGGTTTTCAAAGTTGCTAGATTAGGACCTGTCAGTGAAGCTGAGCCACCATCAGCTAGAGTTGTAAGGTATGGGGTGGGGGAGGGTTGGCCCATATTCCTCCCCATTATCTCATCTTTGCCCTTCAGCTTCAGGCAGGCACTTTCCCTAGCAACTTTAGTCCCAATTAAACACGCATGTGAAAAGATAAATTTAAGGTGGAGGAAGTGGTGCAGGGGCTCAGTCTGCAGCGCAGCTTTGTAGTCTTCCCTTATGGAATTCCTCTGCCTGGAGTGCATTGCAAGTCATGCACCTGTGTGAGGCTCAGATGCTATGGTGTTAGGTGCCATTATAAGATTCTAGAACCGTAGACAGATAGCCCTATCCAACCTGAGGGAGAGGAAGCTGGGCTGTGAAGGTGAGGCTGCATACAGGCTCAGTTTTTGGGCCTAGTGGAAATTGATGTCAGGTCTATGAATGGGTCAGAATCTCCTCAGATAGGAACCAGAAAACAGTAGGAGACACACACTTCCTACATATCCTAGACCTTAGGCCTCTAAGATCTCCAGAGTTGTCACAGAGTCACCAGGGCGATGCTCTGGAACTACTCCGTATAAAGCCAGCCAGGACTCTGAGGAAGCATGCCTCCTCCCTCTGATCCTGTAATGTAGCTGGCGGGGAGCGAGGGAGCAGTCACTGCCCCACCGAGCACAAGTGGCGCCTTTTTAATTTTACTCACCTGGAAGTAGGAAAGAAAAAAAAAAAGGCACCACCCTCTGCAGCTCTTTTACTGACGGGGCGGCGCTCCGGGACTTCGGCGGTGGGACCTTCACTCGCTTCGGGTGTCTTCGGCGGCACTGAAGCTTCATCGCCAAAATGCCGCCAAAGACCTGCCGCGCGAGTGAAGGTCCTGCCGCTGAGGTGCGCTGCCCCCATCAGTAAAAGCGCCACGTGGTGCGTTTTTTTTCCCCCCCACTCCCCTTCTTCCCTCCACCGAGCTACGCCACTGCTCTGAGCATACTGTCTCCAGGGCAAGAAACTTAAACAGCTTCAACCTTCCTGGGTCTGACGTCAGAGCATTCAGTATCTCCTTCCATGCCGTGTGCTTCCCGGAGCGAGTCTGCCCAGGCAGGGCTCCTGGGGAAGCCACAGGGCCCTGCTCCACAGTCAGACGTGACTCTCAGCCAGCTGGTAAAACAGAAGGTTTGTTAGTTGACAGGAACACAGCGTAGGCCAGAACTTGTTAGCAGAGAAATCAGTGACTTTCAGCCAAGTCCATCCTGGGGGCAAGGGAGCTCAGATCTGGGGCTCTGGCCCTCCCCCTGCGCCCCAAGCCAGCCAAGACTGACTTGCTTCCAGCTGCCTGGCCCCTACCCTGCCCGTTGCTCCTCCTCCAGTATTTGTCTCACTTCCCAGGCCAAGAGTCCAAGGGTCGCATCCCCCTCCTGGGTCTCAGGTTACGAAGGGGCAGCCATAGCATCTGTGCAGGCAGCTGAAGCAGCCCCTGCAAAAGTCTCACACCCTTATTCCCACCGCCTAGACATTGGTGCAATACACAGGGAACCTGAGGCACGCACAGCATTCATGCAAAACAGTAAGACTCACATAGGCTCACATACAACATAACAAGGAAAAATCCCTACTATGTCACACGTATTTGTATCCGATTAGGATCCTCATTCTTACATGCAAGGAGGCCCTGGGGTGTGTCGGACATTAAGCCATGAATGCCAGTTTCTATAACTGACAAAGGAGAAAGATAATTTATTCGCCTAAAAATAAAAATGTGACACCCAGGGGGGCCCCAGGAATATTTTGAATACCTGGTGTAGTTTCGCACATTTTAGATAATTTTAGAACATTGCAGATCAAAGAATTCGTGCTAAGATAATGAAACCCTGCTGGTGCTTATGTGGAATTCTGCAGTAGTATAACTGGCTGAAGTCAAGTTCTGTACTGTGTTTAAAAATGGAACCCAAACACACCTCCAAAGCTACTTCCCCACAAACCCAGTCATAAATTTCCATTGGTCAGAGACACAAAGAGGTAAGCAAGAAACATTGATAAAAACAACCATGTACGTTTTGCGTTTTCCACTTTTAAAAAAATATATAGTTTGTCATGTTCCATCTGTTGGTTCTCATTTCACTGTTACATTCCTTCTACAGGTACCTTCATCTAGTCTTTCTGCTTTCTTTTTCCTGTGTCCCTCAGTTTAACTTATATTCTTTCCTTCTTTCCAGACCTCTTTTTCACATTCCCAAACATCAGATCCCTTTCCCACTTACCCCTCCATTCTCTTGGAGCTCCCTCTCAAACTCTTCTTTCCTCTATTTCCCCCTCCACCTGATCCTTAACATTCTCTGAGTGAGGGGGAGAGCATCACCTTTTCCCCAACACCTTTGCTATCTTTTCTTGTCCTGTTGGGTTCTGGGAAATGGGTGAGCAAAGCCCGCCCACAGCTAACGTCCCCTTCCTCAGCCTAAGGGGAGGAATCACTGAACCCAGGACTCACTTTCTTGTGACAGGAAGCCAATGCTTTCTTGTGGCTTGTTTCCTCTCTTTCTCATGGGTACAGGTTCCTCAGCATTTCAAGGGGTGTGGAGAAGCTTGCAGTAATCACACCACAGGGTCTCTTAGTTAGAGGGTTCTGAGCTTCTACTGTCAGCTTCAACATGGTGCTACTTTATGACTTGAGGAAAGCAGAGGTGCTTGGTCCATTGTATCTGTGGTCTGATTGAGAAAGATAGCTCAGCATGGCTGCTCCACTCCACTCATTCAGAGAGCCGGCGGGCAGGAGTCTGGGAGACTTTTGCCCAAATTAAATGAGTTGGCATGTATGTGGAATAAACTGCTGTCAAGAAAATGGCTAAATGACAGGTACGAGTATCCTCTCCTTCTCTGCTTCAGAAATGTAATGCTAGATTGAATGTGTGGTAGAAAATCCTGCTTGGATTACTGCATTCTTTCAGCAGTGTGTTGCTGTGTTGGTCACGGATCACACCTCTTCGTGTCCCTGACCAAAGTAGCTATGACAGTGGAAGTCTAGTATGGGACTCGGCTACGTTTACCTGCTTTAGCAGTTCTACAGAAGCCTGGTATTGCTAAGGATTAAAAGAGGGATATGGATTTCACTAAAGAACAGACATGCCAAAATCTTCTGAATGGGTCAAAATCCTAACCAGTTGTTCGGACAGTTTAATCAAGCTAGTACTCTACATGCAGTTATGAGAAACTTTTAAATTGCTGTTAAATTCTTTTCTTTGCATCAGTTGCTCTGACAGATTTTCCAAGTTGTATCAAGTATAAAGAATGCTACGGAATCACCAGCGGGTGTTTTACAGATTCTATTAAGGTTGGCAAGGAAACAAAGTGCAGTGCAAAAATTAATAAATAAATAAAAATCTAACAATATCCAAAGGGAGGAAGAAGATTGTTCATAAATATTCTGGGGATGGGAATGGTCAAGAATCACTGGAATGAGAGTAGGCCCATTAGCAACTCAGGAGTGAGATAAAATATTAACTACCACCCTAAAATGGATGTTTTCTTAAAGTCCTGTTTTAAACATATTTAAGAAGCAAAATATATGAAAGTGATTTGCATAATCAGGGAGGAATGAAGACCTAAATATAGCTGTAGATTGAAAGCAAAGGGAATACTTGAAAGAAAACTACATTTTTATATATAATAATAATAATCAGGTATGGCTAGTGTACGTCTGAAGGTCCTAGGGAATGTGTTAGTGACTGTACTAAACAGCTATTTGTAACTTTTGGAAAGCCATGCAGAACTGAGGAAGTACCAAAGGAATGGGATGGTAAGAAAACCAAATATGATACCAATCTTTGAAATAAGAGCAGTCTTAGAAATTGCTGTACTGTAAACCTAATTTTGCTCCCGGGTAAAATGAGAAGAAAATCTGTCAGCATTTAGAGGATAACAGAATGAAGAATACTAAACAATAAAGGTTTATAAATAACATATCTTGGAAGAGCAATATTTTTAATCAAATTACTAAATTAGTAGAAAAAGGAATTGCATTAAATGTAATAAATCTGGGCTTTGGTTAAGTATTGGCTTGATACAGTGCTTGTGAAGTCTTACTGAAAAAAATGAATTCAAATTGGCTAGGATAGCAAACACTCTCAGGAGTTTTGAAAACTGGCTGAAGGACCATAAACACAGTTACAGGGAATCATGGAAAATAAAGATAGAAGATACCTATTAGATCAAATAAACTATCTCTGCCAAGGCAAGAATGTGCTTTTATAATGAATTTTCCTAGTATTTTGTCCAATGTGATAACAAGAACTCAGTTGAGGATGATACTCACTGAGGTGCTACAGGGAAGGATGTTTCCCTTGTTTTATTCACAGCTTTTAGGTATCCAGAAAAGGGAGCACTGATGTTAATTACATTTGCAAATGATATTCAATTGGGAGGTGTTTTTACTTTCTGTGCAGCAAAGTGTGCTGAATCTGTTAAAGAAAACTGTGCCGGCATAGGCCTGTTGAATGGGCAATATGCTTTCAGCTCCCATAATTACTAACAATGCTGTGTGTGGACGTTAACCATGATATTAATTGCTTACCAGCATTGATAAAAGCTGCAGCGTAGATAGAATCTAGCTGTGTTTGGTATTAGTTGAAGTTTCCAAGTGGTCTTCCAGGCTTAGGCTATGTCTACCCTTAAAACGCTACAGCAGCACAGCTGCAGCGCTGTAGATACATCCCTGTAGCACTTCAGTGTAGTCATTTACTACAGAGATGGGAGGGGTCTCCCATTGCTGCAGGCAATCCACCTCCCCCAAGAGATGGTTGTGATACACTGTACCTCAAAGTAGCACCATTTAACCGCCATATTCATTGTTCATATATGATTGTGAAATTTCATACAGGGCCTGCCAGGTAAGACACCATATACATTTTTGCTGTATTTATTTATATGAAGTATGTGAGTTTGCTACATGATTGTTGTTGAAATATGTTGTGAGTTTGGGGAACTAGCAGTGGGCGACTCCCAGTGAGAACAAAGGAGGTAACCCTCACCTAGGCAACCGTTAAACAACCATTGACCAGCAGGAGAATTGTAAACAAAAGGTGTGTAACTCAATGAGAGACAGTTGCGCAAGCACCACACAATGGAGCTTGCTCAACTCTCTGATTTAGCAAGGCCCATCAGGACATGCCTGGGTCAGTATCTCTCCAGGGAGAGGGATTAAGAGTATAAAATAAGGGCCAGTGGCATCATGAGACCACCTCTGTCCTCCCCCATTTATGCTGAAGGCAACAAGAAATCTGGGAAGACGAAGACTTGAATGAGGAGACTGGTCCCAAGCTGAGAAAGAAATTCAGCCTATGTATTAGGCTTCTTTGTTTCGCTTTTCACCAAGAAGGTTGGTGGCGATTGGATGTCTAACATAGTGAATGCAAGTGAAAATGAGGTAGGATCCGAGTCTAAAATAGGGAAAGAACAAGTTAGAAATTACTTAGACAAGTTAGATGCCTTCAAATCACCAGGGCCTCATGAAATGCATCCTAGAATACTCAAGGAGCTAACTGAGGAGATGTCTGAGCCATTAGCAATTACACTGGTCTACAATTTTTGAGAAGTCGTCTGCTTCAGAGATAAAATGTGCTATTTATTATGTATTTTGATGTACTGAATTCAAATATGACAATTAAAACAACTGATTGGCTACGTTCTAAGATTATTTTAAGTTTTACATTTTATGTCTATGTATATTGTCTAGATAGGTAGAGTTTTAATCATAAATGTTAAACCTAGCTTTTCATGTGTTTATGGTTGTTTACATGATAATTTTACCTGTTCTGTTTATGTAACACTTAAAAATCAGCAAAAAGGGTTTTATTAAATAAAATTTATTAAGAACAAAGGCAAAAAACTTATGTAACATAGTTTAGTCCTATTCATGTCTACTCGGTGCTTCTTGGCTGTCTCTTGTATTCATTAAATGGAGCACTCTTGTCACTGTCCAGCAATAGTCTGCAAGCACTGATGGGCTCCATTTGCCTGATAGCATTTCTCCATTGTTGCAATGTCTGGTGAAATCACTCGCCGTGCTCGCGCCACGCTCCCGCAGTTTGGTGGAAAAAATCTAGATGAGAGTGCAAAATGTATTAGTGACATGTTGCACTCAAGCTTTTGTATGCTTGAGGAGATTTTCTACCAAATCCTGTAGTTGTCTGTCTTGTTGTTTCCGAGAAAATTTATTGCCACTAATTGGAAGGCTTCCATGCCAATCTTTTTCCTTGCCACGCCGTGATGGTCAGATGCATCTTCGAAGAAGTTCATCGAATCTGATGGACCAGAAAGACCTTCCTTTACCTTAGCTTCACTTAACCTGGAAATTTTCACGAGGTACTTGAAAGCGGCTTGTGTTTTGTCCATGGGCCTTGACAAAGTTCTTCATCAGACGCCAGCTTGATGTGTAAGGGTGATAAACAAAATCTTCCCTTGATTCAACAAGTGTGGATGCTGAACACTTTTTCCTCCCAGGCTCCAATGATGTTGGAATGGCCAATCTTTCTTGATATAGTGGGAATCTCATGCACGAGCTATCCCATTCTCACAGAAAACAGCAGTACTTTGTGTATCTAGTCTGCAGACCAAGCGAGAGAGCACCAACCTTCAATCGCCACAAAGCTGCCACTGATGTTGGTCATAGTTTATGCACCTCAAAAGTTGTTTCATGTTGTCATAGGTTTCCTTCATATGGACTGCATGACCAACTGGAATTGATAGCAAAACATTGCCATTATGCAGCAAAACAGCTTTAAGACTCATCTTCGATGAATCAATGAACAGTCTCCACTCATCTGGATCGTGAACAATGTTGAGGGCTGCCATCACACATCGATGTTGTTGCAGGCTACAAGATCACCTTGCATGAAGAAGAATGGGACAAGATCCTTTTGAACGGTCACGGAACATGGAAACCCTAACATCACCTGCCAGGAGATTCCACTGCTGTAGTCTGGAGCCCAACAGCTAGACTAGAGCCAATCAACAATTTTAAGCATCATTTTCATTCTCAGTGACCCAGAATTAGTAAAGTTTGACTATATTTATTTCAGAAGCATTTTGGCTGTAGAGCAGTGTTATCTTTGAAAAGTCGTGGAAGACTGGAGACATTCCAGAAGACTGGAAAAGGGCAAATATATAATGCCCATCTATAAAAAGAGCAAAAAAGACAACCCAGGGAATTACAGACCAGTCAGCTTAACTTCTGTACCCAGAAAGATAATGGAGCAAATAATTAAGCAATCAGTTTGCAAACACCTAGAAGATGATAAGGTGATAAATAACAGCACAGATTTGTCAAGAACAAATCGTGTCAAACCAACCTGATGGCTTTCTTTGACAGGGTAACAAGCTTTGCGGATAGGGGAAAGTGGTGTGGTAGGAGTGGTATATCTTGACTTTAGTAAAGTTTTGATACTGTCTTGCATGACCTTCTCATAAACAAACTAGGGAAATACAACTTAGATGGAGCTACTATAAGGTGGGTGAGTAACTGGTTGGAAAATTGTTCCCAGAGAGTAATCATCAGTGGTTCACAGTCATGCTGGAAGAGCAAAACGAGTGGGATCCCACAGGAATCAATTCCGGGTCTGGTTCTGTTCAGTATCTTCATGAATGATTTAGATAATGTCATAGAAAGTACACCTCTAAAGTTTGCGGATGATACCAAGCTGGGAGAGGTTGCAAGTGCGCTGGAGGATAGGATTAAAATTCGAAATGATTTGAAGTAAATAGGATGAAATTCAATGAGGACAAATGCCAAGTACTCCACTGAGGAAGGAACAATTTGTTGCACACATACAAAATGGGAAATGATGGCCTAGGAAGGAGTACTGTGGAAAGGGATCAAGGGATCATAGTGGATCACAAGCTAAATATGAAAACAACAAGGAGTCCGGTGGCGCCTTAAAGACTGTTAGTCTTTAGTCTTTAAGGTGCCATCGGACTCTTTGTTGTTTTTGTGGATACTAACATGGCTACCCTCTGATACTTGAAGTTAAATATGAGTGTAACGCTGTTGCAAAAAAAGCAAACATCATTCTGGGATGTATTAGCAGGAGTATTGTAAGAAGATACGAGAAGTAATTCTTCCGCTCTGATTAGGCCTCAGCTGGAGTATTGTGTCCAGTTCTGGGCACCACATTTCAGGAAAGGTGTGGACAAATTTGAGAAAGTCCAGAGAAGAACAACAAAAATGATTAAAGGTCTAGAAATCATGACCTATAAGGGAAGATTGAAAACACAGGGTTTGTTTAATCTGGAGAAGAGAAGACTGAGAGGGGACATGATAATAGTTTTCAAGTACATAGAAGATTGTTACGAGGAGAATGGAGAAAATTTGTTGTTCTTAATCTCTGAGGATAGGACAAGAAGCAGTGGGCTTCAATTGCAGCAATGGCGGTTTAGGTTGTCCATTAGAAAAACTTCCTAACTGTCAGAGTGATTGAGCACTGTAATAAATTGCCTAGGGAGATTGTGGAATCTCCATCATTGGTGATTTTTAAAAGCAGGTTGGAACAAACACCTATCAGGGATGTCTAGATCAACCTTTCAGAAGCGGTGTGCCAAGTCTTCATTTATTCACTCTAATTTAAGGTTTTGCGTGCCAGTAATACATTTTAACATTTTTAGAAGATCTCTTTCTATAAGTCTATAATATATAACTAAACTATTGTTGTATGAACAGTAAATAAGGTTTTTAAAATGTTTAAGAAGCTTCATTTAAAATTGAATTGAAATGCAGAGTGCCCCCGGACCAGTGTCCAGGACCCGGGCAGTGTGAGTGCCACTGAAAATCAGCGCACATGCTGCCTTCAGCACGCGTGCCATAGGTTGCCTACCGCTGGTCTAGATAAATACTTAGCCCTGCCTTGAGTGCAGGGGACTGGACTAGATGACCTCTCAAGGTCCCTTCCAGTTCTATGATTCTATGATTAAGAGCTGTAACCTACCTGTAACATCCAGTGGGGTGAGAAAAGCTGTTTGAATCAACTCTCTTGCTTAGCCTAAAAGTTTAGGATTTAGAATGCATGTTTACTTTTTATTTTCTTAAGGGAACTGTCTCTGACCTTCATACCATCACTTATAACCACTTATAATCTATCTTTCTGTAGTTCACAAACTTATTTTAATGATTTATCCTTACCAGTGAATTTGTCTAAAGTGCTTGGGAAGTCTGCTCAGATTACAAAGGCTGGTGCATGTCCACTTTCCTTTGACAAAGTGGCAAACTAATTAATAAGCATACACTGCTGAAGAGAAGGTCTTGAGCAGTGTATGACTGTATGTTTCTGGGATGCAAGGCTGGGGGCTTGGGTGTTTCCTTGCGTATAGTTCATGAGTGCCTTGGAGAGTATTCATGCAATTTTGCTGGGTGTGATGCTGCATACTGGTGGCTGAGTGATAACAATGGCTGGAGGGGTTTGCTGCTTATCACTGGCTAAGCCTTGTGAGGGACAGCCCAGGCAGGAGAGCTAAGGGCGCACAGTGATCCCAGAGTTCCAGAGGGTACCCTGGAGATCCCATCAGAGTGGTAGCTAGGTTGAGGGAAGACTTTTTCTGTCAACCTAGTGTTATCTACGCTGGGTGTTAGGTCAATTTAACTGTGTGTTTTGGGAGGGACAGGGGGGTGGATTTTTCACGCCCCCAAGCAATGTAGCTAAACCCATGTAATTTTTCAGTATAGACTAGCCTTTAATCCAGGGTTAGGAAACTACGATCCGCAGGCCACATCTGGCCTATCAGACCTTTCAATCCGGCCCTCAAGTTCCTGTCAGGGGCTTGACCCGCTCTGCATAGCTCCCAGGAAGCAGCCTGCATGACCCCCTTCTGGCTCCTGCATAGTATGAGGAGGCGCGCTAGGCGGCTGTGCGTGCTGCCCTGTACGCAGGCACCACCTCGCAGCTCCCATTGGCCACAGTTCCCAGCCAATGGGAGCTGTAGGGTGGTGCCTGCGGATGGGATAGTGCGCACAGCAACCTGGCCATGCCTCCGTACCATGTAGGAGCTGAAGGGGTGACGTGCTTCTGGGAGCTGCTTCGGGTAAGAGCAGCCCAGAGCCTGCACCCTTGAGCCCCCCCACTCTCCAATCCCCTGATCCAGACCGTAGTCCCCTACCACCCTCCAATCCCCTCACTCCCAGCCTGGAGCACCCTCCTGCACCCCAAACCCCTCGTTTCCAGTCCCATCCCAGAGTCCACATCCCCAGACAGAGCCCTCACACCACACCCCTTGTACCCCAACCTCCTGTCCCAGTCCTGATCCCCCTCCTGCCCTCCTAACCCCTCAGTCCCAGCTTGGAGCAGCCTCCTGTTGACAACAGGAGGCGCTACTACCCCTGAAATGGATCTTCACTGGCTACTGGTGAAGCAGATTACTGTCATACCAGTGAAAAAGGTCCACAATGATTACCTGCAATACACAGCAGTTTATTGAGAACGAATTACAAGCAGTAAAGGGTTATGTTAAGCACATAACTTCTATGTTAGACATTAAGAGCTATACATGCCTCTTAACGAGTCTCTCTTTCACAAACATACACAAACAGGCCCTGCGCCAGTTTTACGCAGTTCCTGCTTGGCAAACAGAGAAGGTGGTTACTAATTTTATAGATGGCTTCTTCCCTCCTGGTCTGTTCTTCTCAGCTCTCTGGTCTGTCTGATTCTCTTGAGGCAAGGCCTTGGTTGCCTTGAGACCCCTCTGGTTCACAGTCCTCCTCGAGCCCACAGAGTTTTGGCTACTCTGTCTGGCAGCGTTGCTGCTTCAAGCGTCAATTAAGGAATCTCAACCACAGTAATTTACTTTGCTTGATTCGTATACCCTTTTTCCTCAAAGGAGTTAACATGTCTGAAAAGCATGCCCAGTGGGCATGTGGTTACTAATTTTTACCCAATTAGTATTTTAGAAGTGGCTGGGGGTGGTGGTGGTGGTACCGAACGAAGATCACCCCACGTTTATTCACTCATCAGTCATTCACTCTGACTCTCTGCGTGGTGTACTTGCTGTAAGGTCACTACAACCAGGTTGGCCTGTGCTCCATGCTGTAAGTTTATACACGTGATAGTTCAATATTGATTGTACACGCAGACTTTGCCAGTTCTTTATCAAATTTGCTTCTGCTTAAAGGGAACCTGCTTCCAGGATCCTCGGCAGCGATTCAACCATATTTAAGTGATGTCAAGTTATGCTCTCACCATTCATTCAGTATGGCCACACCAATTTGACTCCATCTCAACACCACCTGCACCCCAAATCCCTCATTCCCAGAGCCCGCACCCCCTGCCCTAGCTTGGAGTCTCCTCCTTCACCATGAACTCCTCATTTCTGGCCCCACCCCAGAGCCCTCACTCCCACCTGCACCCCAAGCCCCAATTTTGTGAGCATTCATGGCCTGCCATACAATTTCCATACTCCCAATGTGGCTCAGGCCAAAAAATTTGCCCACCCTGGGCTTAATCCAATGTAGAGAAACTAGAGGCTTGTCTGCACAGTGTGGCAAAGCATGCCAGAGGGATGTGATTTGTAAAGCACACTAAGCGCTCCATGTAGACCCTGCTGTTGTGCTCTTAAAGGTACCTAGTTTGCTATAACATAGTTCTGTTGGAGACTAAGTACCTTTTAGAGTGCATCAGCAGGTCTATAAGAGGAAATTAGCATGCAACATGTTAGAGCGCTTTCTGATCACACCCCTCAAGTACACTTTACCAGCATTATGTAGACAAGCTGTTAGAGTAGTATAGCTGGAAGGTGACAAAGGTATTGGAGTTCCCGAATGAGAAGCCAGGCAAAGATTGAAAGAAGTTGGGTGCTACCGGGGAACACTGAAATAGAACAGGCTGTGGTCATGGTAGATCTCAGAGATAAGAGTTCTCAAAGTGATATAATGTCAAACAATGCTATTTTTGTTTGACTGCATGTGTAACAGACATCATATGACAGACTATGGAGATAATTCACCTGTCTCTACCACTACCAGTTCAAAAAGAATAAGCAGGCTGTTTGCAAACTTCGATTATAATAAGATTAAAAGCAGCAGAGAATCCTGTAGCACCTTATAGACTAACAGACATTTTGGAGCGTGAGCTATCGTGGGCGAATACCCACTTCGTCAGACGCAGTTTGACATATTTAAGATTAAGTTTAAGATTAAAGTTAGGTATTGACACGGATATGTCAGGTTTCATGCTGGTAGGGTGTGATACTAAGAATAATATCTTTTGATGTGGGCTTTGAAATCCTACAATATACATTGTTGCAGTTGGAGCTGTTTAATGTATGAGCCTGTTTATGTAAAATGTTTACCTGGTGATCAGTCTTGGAATATGTGCAGGTTTTTTTTGTTGTTGTTTTTAAAGTCATTTTGTCAAACTCCTCTTCCTAAAGAATCATGGTATCTTCATTCTCCATTGTGGTGTGTGTTGGAAGGGGGGTTTCCTACTGGCAGATGGAGTTTCAGTACAGAGGGGGTCTTCTCTGGTCAGTGTATATTGTGATATTTTTCCAAATCTTCCTCCAAAGTCCAGTCCAGTGACATTAAATGGACAGGCCCAAACAAGACTGAATTTTAGAAGATATACTCATCTTGGCAGTGTGATTTAAACAGAGATGTTCCTAGTGACACAAACATTTATATTCTGTAGAAATTTAAATTACTGTAGCAGGACTATTGTAGCACATATTTGTAAATTCATTCCAGATAGCATAATAAAATCAATAGCTACCTGCAGCCATTTAATGTATATTAAATGGCATGAAGGACTACATCATTGCTGTTAGTAGGTTAAAAGCAAAATAACAGTGTATGATAGAGATGACCTTTGAAAGCATAATAAAAGGATGCTATTTAAAAATAGAAGCAAGCTTCTTGGAACAGATTACATCAGTTTTAAGATGTATTGCTTGCAGACTATAGTAGCTTCCTCAGATTGAAGCATGCCCTTGAGAGATTCCTCGTCATCTGTTCAATTATTTTTAAGAAGTTAAAGTCTGAAATTGGGGAAATGGCTGTAAAATTAAATAAAAGGCTTAGAAACTGCTACAGATATGAAATATTTTTGAATGACCTTGAATTACTAGCCGAGACATGAAAAAGTAGATTGTTTAGCTGTTTACTTAACATTAATATAAATTTGAGATCACATAAGGCATAATTTGAGATCACATAAGGGAAGCGGACAAAAGATTTTAATGATGGCTATCCATTAAATAGCTTCAAATAACTATGTACAACTTTTTCTGTTTCACCGTAACACAGCAAATGAATCTAAAAACACATTAGCAATTGCCTTAAACCAACAGAATATATAGAGTCCAATTTTAATTTACTTTTTTCTTTTGATTATGCTTTGCTTTATTTTAAAGCAATAATATCAAGTAATTTAGATTTTGATGGTTTTTCCTCATGTAAAATCTAGTAATCTTCCAAATGTTATCATGAGATTTTTAAAAGTGCAATGAAACAGTTTTAAAAAAAAATTTACCTTGCCATATTTTCATCCCAAAGGGAGAACCAGAAGGTGAAACTAGGAAAAAAATGCCTAGTTTATTTCCATTGTTCACATCAAGGCTTGGATCCTGCAAGTTGATCTCGGTGGGTGGACACCGAGGCCTATGTGGATCATCCTGCAAAATCAGAGCCCAAGTGAAGCACAAAAAGTAAACAAAGAAGGGAAGTTGCGGAAGTAAATTAGATTTCAAAACTCCTTCAGTTTTAATAATCTGAGGAGGTTAGTAGTACAGCCAAAATATCTTTTAAAAATATAATGGATTTTAAAAAATGAATTACAGATGGGTCTGAACTGTGAAAATTCTGCAGGAGAGAAGAGTAAACAGGAAGGGGAGTACAGCTGCTGGGAGAATGTTGTTTACATAAGAGGACCAAGATTTTCTGTGGTAAACACTGCCCAGAAATTTTCTCTTATCCCTTCCTACAGTGCCTGGGCATATCCATAATGTGGTCCATCTGCTTCACTTTGTAAATGCTTTGCTGTACAGTCATATAATATAGCTTTGGTATAAATTTAATTACAAAAATATAATATGGAATACTTTGATCTGTCTTCCTCATTGCGTGAGACTATTAAAAACTAAACTGAATGAACACTAAAATATATACTGTACTGATGAGAGAAATGATAATGTGACTTAACATGCTATTTTCCATCTTTGAATCTTATTTTTTCCTCTTGCTTTGGATGTACCTGTGCAGATTCCAATTGTCAGTTACAGATTTTTCTTCGGGGGTGGAAGAGAAAAGAGTTTTAACAGCACTTCAGCAAGATGTATAAAGAACCTTCCTGAAATTGCACATATCCTTAAAACTGTTTTATAATCAAGTTATTTTGAAGGAAATGGAACTATAATTATTGGTTCATTAAACAATAACCAGGAAACTCTAAGCCATCATTCTTTTACTATTAAATATCAGCTTTGGTCAGGGTTAAATTATATGTTTCAGATGTTTATCACTGAGATGGGTTGAGGGGAGGTACAGTGGTGAGGCTGATATGCAAGAGACATAACATTGCATGTGAATTATAATTATTAATGAATAACCTCTCATAGTTTGTTCTAAAAAGGTTTCAGTCGACAGCGGAATTGTAAGTGTTCCTTTTTTAAGCTTGCCTGTGTCCAAACTCTCTTCTGCATAAATACTGCAACTAGTGAGGGAGGGACCCTCAGGACCCCAGGAGATTTCTCATCTCATGATATGCAATACTCAGTCACAACTTGGTCATCATGCTGACCTTTGTAAAAGTTGTTCCAGTGGAGTGCAGGGGTCAGAAATAAAGCTGCTGGAAGCATATCTAATTTATGGCAACTCCTGGACTGCTCCCAGGGCCACAGCGCTGCCCAGAATCTCTGCAGTACTATGTGCGGTAGCCCCAGCTGATACATCCCTCCTGCTCCCAGCCCTGGAATGTCTCCTACATGGGGTCTTCAGGGGGGCTTTGGAAAACAGGTTTATGGTATTATGCCTTGTAGGGGTTGTCCTCCTGCAGTGGGAACCAGGGCTTCTAGAGCACTTTTATACCATTCCTGCCCCTATATACAGCATAAGGATTGTCCCAGAGCCTGTAAAAATTTAATTTGAGTGCAAAGGTATTTAAAATCTATTCTTTTCCCTAGACTTCATATGTAAGATGTCATTTTGAAAGTTTAAATTACAAAAAATCACAATTTTTTTTTTTTTGGTCCAGCTGCTTACCCTTAAAATAGAATTTGTACAATAGAATCTGCAAGAGTCCCCATATATCAAAGCACTTATCAATGTCACTGTATTATATTTTGTTATCGTGCATACATAGACATACATATTCCATTTTAAATGTTCTTAGAGACTGTCAGCTTGGATTAACAAAATTCAAAATGGTGGATTTTTCTTAACCATAGCATATGTATTCTGCAAAAACATACAACTTTTGCAAAATCACTAAATAAGAGCAGAATGTGCTGCAAGTTATTTTTGTTTGTGAAGTTCAACATAGTTTTCTCTGTCAATTTTTTTCAAATCAGTGATATTAAACCTTTAATTTAAAACTGATTCAGTTTTGAATCATCCAGGCTAGATTTTTAAATAAAAAGGTCAGAGTACAAAAATATGCCCACATATGGGGTTTAGATGACTGTCGATCCAAACATGCAGTTGTGGTAATCTCTGCACAAATATAGACCTGCAGCTGTGTGCTCATTTTTGTGCTGTGATGTTAAATCTTGCTCACAACAGTCAAATAATGCTAGTTGAGTATTTTCCTCTTATTTGCAAACTAATGGTCTCATCTTGCTCAGAACAGTAGAAGAATTACTTAATGAATGTTTTGCTTCCTATAACAGTGGGCGAAGTTCACTGCTATTGTGTTAATGTTTTTTGCATGCTACAATAGCACATATGCTGAACTTGACTAATACTGAAACTTGTTTTTACCAGAAGAGTTTTCTGAGGTGTACATGCAGGGTTCTTGAAGCGGAAAGATCTGACATTCTGGCAACAAAGATAGAAACAAAATATATTAGTTGACTTTTCTTCATCTAGATAGTAATTTAATGATTGTTTGCTTGTTTATAGTTGTCATATTAATCCAATCTATAAAAAAGTGAATAAATTCCTGATAGAAACCTTTAATTTAAAACTGTTTGAGGAAAATGTTGTATGTTCTGTGCTCTTGTGTTCTTTGATAATCAACCCAATGACACTATATTGTATTTTAACCTTTCAGTGACAAAACTGATTCCATGCTGAGTTTTATCAGCAGAATGATATACATATATTACCTTAAAGCATTGCCTGTAACATGGTTAACAAGAACTCAGCGTGGTATAGTAACTGTTAAATATCTTTGAACATCTGAGTGCTTTAGTTGCTAAAAGAATTAGAACAAAAATATTTGAGGATGTATGTATGCAATATACTGTTGTGTGCTGGGTGCAACCTTTTTATGGGTTTAATAAAAACCCCATAGAGACTGGTAGGTGCAAACTCATTTTTTAAGTTAGCATAACTGTAAACATAAGCCCCAACCTAAGACAAAAGGAGCGTATGAATCCTCTCAGGAGCTTTGGCTGACTGTTTTGGGTAGGTCTGGATGGGAAAGGAGGCAGCTGTGAAACCATGGCTGCTGACCCTGGAGAAGACCTGAGGAGATATTTTTGGGTCAGTGGTGCAGACTGAAAAGAGTGCTCTTGGTATTGTGAGCAAAATAATCTGTTTCCTGCTATTTGATTCCTTCTGCATTCAGAGATGCAGAACTTTGTACATTCTTTGTAAATAAACACAACTGCATTAAACCTGACCACCATTAATTTCTGCTCCCAGGTGGAACACTTACAGGCTCTCAAACTTTGACTAGCCATTTGGATCAAAAATACAATACCCACATTCATTTGTGGGTGTGAACAAGCTATCCAAGGGTTGCCACAGTGTAAAAGAGACATACTGTTGAGGTATCTCATCAGAGGTAGGCACAGTCATCTAGGATAGCGCTGCATACTGTTTGGAGCTGATTGTTGACTGAGTGATTGGGAAAGATGTGTGAGTGGTAGGGAGGAGGGGGCAAGCAGTTGGTAGCTGATATGTAAAGAGCACAAGAATAGATATGAGAATAGACCTGGAGCCTGAACCTACCAGGAAGTCTCTGGATATTTTGAGCCAAAGCAGTGTGTAGCCCGTTTTTTACTAGCCTGATATATAGCTATGTGAAAACTTCCTGTAAAGATGAGTTTTTAAACTGATTAAGTTAAACTATTGCAAAACCCTGTGTGGACACTCTTATTTTGGTTTAAGAGTGGTTTATCAATTTAGCTTAAGTATATCCCTTACTAGCTTATGCTTAAACCCACATAAACCCTTCTTAAGCTGAACTAAGAGTCTCTACATGGGGTTTTGCATCAGATCATTTAAAATCTAATTTAAACTGCTGCGGTTTTTTTAATAGATCAGCCCTATGAGTCCACCAAATATCTTCCATTGTTCCATTTGTTTAGAGTGTAACTTGCAGTTGCTTGTGGCTATATGGACAATGTGTGCCTTTTGATTCACCAAGTCTCATACATGTGGTTTTACCATACAAGATCATTCTGAATAAAGGCCAGGGCCAGATCTAGGCACCAGCGCAGCAAACAGGTGCTTGGGACGGCCCATGGAACAGGGCAGCACATCTGGCTCTTCGGCGGAAATTCAGCAGCAGGTCCCTCGGTCCCTCTCGGAGGGAAGGACCTGCCACCGAAGTGCCGCCAAAGAAGAAAGTGGTGGGGTGGAGCTGCTGCTGAAGTGCAGGTGATCACAATGGCGGTTATTTTATTTTATTTTATTTTATTTTCCCCCGACGCTTGGGGTGGCAAAAACCCTGGAGCTGGCCCTGATAAAGGCAAAGATTTTTGGTTTTGTGTCCAAAGGCTAAAGAGAAATAACCCATGTAAGTTGCAGCTTCTTAAACGGTATCAAGTTCACTGTTGTATAAGTAGTGAATTGTGGCTGGAGTTATGGAAGGTGTATAGAATATGTATTTGAGAGTTTGCTACATATTTTTAATTGTTGGTGGAGTGATTGGGGTCAGACCTTGGAATTATGATCTAGTGTTCTTTTTGTAGGTGGTATGAGATGTGTGACAGAAGGCTTCTAGTGGCTAGTTCTGGCCTAGGTAATTTATTGAATCTCAGTTCAGAAATACATCTTTGACTAGCCTACAGCAGGGGTGGCCCAAACGGCCAGGGTGACACATCTGGCCTTTCAGATGTTTTAATCTGGTCCTCGAGCTCCCACCAGGGAGTGGGGTCCAGGTCTTGTCCCGCTCTGGTGCTCCAGCCGGGGAGCAGTGTTGGGGGCTTGACCTACTCTGCGCGTGCCATGGCTCCACATGGCTCCTGGAAGCAGCAGCATGTCCCCACTCTGGCTCCTGTGCGTAGGGGCAGCCAGGGGGCTCCGCACACTGCCCCCGTCTCAAGCACCGTCCCTGCAGCTCCCATTGGCCTGGAACTACAGTGAGTAGAGCCACCTGGACACACCTCCACGTAGGAGATGAAGAGGGGACATGCGGCTGCTTCTGGGAGCTGCTTGAGGTGAGCGCTGCCTGGAGTCTGCAGCCCTGGCCCCCTTCCCATGCCCCTGCCCTGATCCCCCTCCTGCCCTCTGAACCCCCTGATCCCAGCCAAGAGCACCCTCCTTCACCCCCAACCTCACATCCAGACCCCAGAGCCTGCACCCCAGCCGGAGCCCTCACCACAACCCCCAGTTTCGTGAGCATTCATGGCCCACTATACAATTTCCATATTCCTGATGTGGCCCTCAGGCCAAAAAGTTTGCCCACCCCTGGCCTAGAGAGCATTTCTGTTCCTGTTCAGATGTACCTTTCTAATAGGCATGTGTGAGTATTCATCATATTAGGAGCAGCAATGACCTCTAGATTTGAGGCTGCATAACAGTTTCCATTCTAAATCCCTATCCTCAGTTGCACAAACCTTTTTGAAACTTCCACCTTTCACGGTCAAATTTTGCAGTCTTAGTATCTGCATGACAGTGTTTTTTATTAGCTTGAGAAAATGGTTCATCCTTTTTTGTGTTTCGGGAGAGTGAATAAATATTTTTCTATTTATAAAAAAAATGGTGTGCCTCTTATTGGATCAGCACAAGGTAGAAAACTGAAATTTAGTGAGGAGAATCATTTACAATAATTGCTTTTAACTGTTACAGTGAAGTTTCATTTGGATTTGACAGATGTGCTCTTGGGAAATTTGTTTGCTGTGCACATGCAGTACTTTCTGCACAGCATTTTCTCTCCGCTCATAAAGGGTGTACTTAAGGAAGCCTGCATTGCATATATTAGTATGTGGCTAGCTTATTTGTATAGCGGAAAGCATGCTGAAAGTGCAAAAGGACTAGTAAGAGGACTGCTGTACAATTTGTAAGGTTAAGGTTCATTTGAACCAAACCAGAGATCAAAGAGAACCCCCCAAGTCTTTAACTCAAGTGAGTTATTCAGAATCCAAAACTTATGGGAAACAGAAACCAAGAGTTTGAATGCATTGTTGTCATGGTGTAATTCCCCACTCTGAACCTTAGCGTCCAAAAGATGGGGTATCAGCATGAATTCCTCTAAGCTTAACTATCAGCTTAGAACCTGTAGCGCTGCCACCAACCAGGAATTCCAGTGCCTGGTACACTCTGATCCCCCCCAAAACCTTGCCCGGGGACCCCCCAAGATCCAGACCCTCTGGATCTTAACACAAGGAAAGTAAACCCTTTCCCCCACCGTTGCCTCTCCCAGGCTTCCCCTCCCTGGGTTACCCTGGAAGATCACTGTGATTCAAACTCCTCGTTAGAATCTTTAAAGAGAGAGGAAAATCACCTTTCCCCCCCCCGACTCTTCCTGAGAGAGACATGTAATCCTAACACAGAGAGAAATTAACCTTTCTCCTCCCTTCCCTCCTTTCTCCCCACAATTCCTGGTGAATCCAGACCCAGTCCCCTGGGGTCTCACACCAGAATAAAAAAACAATCAGGTTCTTAAACAAGAAAGCTTTTAACTAAAGAGAGAAAACAGTAAAATTATCTTTGTAATTTAAAATGGAATAAGTACAGGGTCTTTCAGCTATAGACTGGAATACCCTCCAGCCTAAGTATACAAGTAACAAATTAAAATCCTTTCAGCCAAATACACAGTTGAACTCCTTCCGCCAAATACACATTTGAACTCCTCCCCAGCCAAATACACATTTGCAAATAAGAAAACAAACGTAAGCCTAACTCACCTTATCTACCTAGTACTCACTATTTTGAACTATAAGAGCCTGTATCAGAGAGATGGAGAGAAACCTGGTTGCACATCTGGTCCCTCTGAGCCCTCAGAGTGATCAACAACCAAACACTAACAGCACACACAAAACTTCCCTCCCTCAAGATTTGAAAGTATCCTGTCCCCTGATTGATCCTCCGGTCAGGTGACAGCCAGGCTCACTGATCTTGTTAACCCTTTACAGGCAAAAGAGACATGAAGTACTTTTGTGCTATTAACTCTTACTTATCTTTTATGACAATTGTGAACAGTATTTAATCATGGAACTAAGTGGAGAGAGAGAGAGAGATGCTGTATTAATTTTTCAGAGATCAAGAAGAGGAGATACAGGAAAAAGAGAATAAAAATAAAAATGGAGAGGGAAAATAAAAGTATAGAGCAAGAGAAGACAAAAGCAGCTTTTAAGTTACTGAACTTTATTCCTCCCTACACTTCACTGTGTTCTTCAGGAAGATGTTCCCCGTTAATATGAGAGTGACAAATGGTTCTAGTCAGACAATTCAATTTGTTGCTTTGAGTTGGGTATGTAACTAGATTAATAGGACTCATTTTTAAAAAAATACAGCAGGTAACTGAGTCCTTTTTCTCTCTCTTCCATTTCAAGCCCTGAATACTTGAACCTTACAGGTTAGTATTAGCGCAGTGCTCTTCTGTGTAAACCTGATTCTCTTTCACCAAACTGAGAAGGTCTGTGAATGCTGGCAAAAATAGTTTGATCCTTAAGGACAGGAACTGTCTAGTTGTATAGCAACATGTGTGGTCATCCCGTGGCTTTGAAGGGATGTTTGCAGCATTGCCTCTTTCAAGAATTAGGTGTGGAGATGGATTCTCTCTACGGTTTTGGCAGCCCTTTTTCCTATACCTCAACCACTGTACTCAATAGACTTGCATTTGGGAGTAAGAAATGTTGTGCACAATCATTTCTGTGTCAGTTTTTCAAATTCATGATAACACTGAGATAGTCATTTCTGAATATCTCATTTTTAAATAGAGAGGTCATATATGTCCATGCACAGAACTGTGCCCATATTGTCACTTCAGGTATTTACCCATCCAAGCACATAACTGTGGTCATTGCATGCTCCAGTGTAGATCTGCAGATATGTGCTCATCTTTGTTCTGAAACCTTGGACTCTTAATGTATAAATTTGATTCACAACACTCAAATAAAACTGTCATTGAATATTTTCCTATTATACGAAATGTATATATTCTACTTAAAAATTACAGATTTAATCCATGGAAGCTTTGACACTTTTAGAAATTTCCAAGTTTTTCTCCTGAGTTTCACCCAAACCATGTTGCTGCTAACAGATAGAATTGATAGAGCTGCCTCTTCTTGTTGTTGCCTAACACTTCCCAATATGACTATTTTCAATTGCTTATAAATTTGCCAGATGTTAACTGTCTGAGCTGAAATTTGACACGCTGGGTGTCTCTGGGTGGAATTTTTTTTTTTTTAAACAGAAGATGATTGCACAGAATTTTGCAAACACAAATAATTTACAATGTATATTCAGTGATTTTGCAAAAGTTCATTTTTTATAGAATAAATACAGCAAACTTGAGAAAAATCCACCATTTTGTATTTTGTTAATGCCTGCTGAATGTCTAGGAAAACTTTAAAGTGTGTGTGTGAGAGAGAGAGAGAGAGAGTCAGATATAACATAATACAGTAAAATTTCTAAATATTTTGATATATAAGGATCTCTTGTTCCTTGTCACTCGAATGAATTTGTATACATGCAGTTATATAAATCCTATTTGTAAGTAGTTGGACTGTACAAAATCTCAACCTTGCAACATTTTTTTCCTTGAGCTTTCAGAACAAGAACTATCATAATGTTAAATATCTGTGCACAGTCAGCTATACCACTTGATTTAATACAATAACTGGTAACAATAATAAGCTGTTGTCGTCTGTATGGAGCTGTGGACAAGACACATGCCGCTGCTGCAGTATTTTTGTTTGCTTTTTCTTTAAAGGTTTATGAATTGGCCAGATTTGGGCAGATCAGCAAAGGCACGTCCCTGACACCTTGGCCCCTAGCCAAATTTCAAATCCATGCTTACAGCATGGTGGTGCTACAGATGGTCAATGAAACAGTTGTAAGAATTTTTTTAACGTAGGCAGAGCAACATATTTTCCCTTAATCTCATTTCTGAATTAGGGTTGTGCAGTAAAGGACGCTGTTGTCTGTACGATCCCTGCCTTGTTTGTTGCTGAATTTGGAAGGTGTGTAGTGATTGAGACGGGATTGTGGGAAGAAGAATGGTGATTACTTGGTTAGGGGAGTTGAATGCCATCCCAGAGAACTGGATTCTGTTGCCGTCTCTGGCATGACATTCCTATGTGATGCTGGGCAAGTCACCTAAGTCAACCTTTTCAGAGATGATCGCTAATTGTATGTTTCTCATTTTCTGGGTGCCAGCTGAGAGACACCTGGAACCAGATTTGCAGACGTTTTGAATGTTCACAGCTGCAACTGAAGTTGGTTGGAACTGTGCTTTGAACATACGAAGCACTACAAAAATTCAAAGTTCTCTCTAAAATAAAGGCCCTAACTGTTTCAATTTGGGCACCCCAAATTAGTGGGCACTTCTGACAATTTTGGCCATAATTTTTCCGTGCCTAAGACCTCCTGTGGTAAAATGGAGTTACAAACCCCTTCCTCTCACAGGAGTGCTGTGGAGATAAATTTGTTAATGTTTACGAAGTGCACAGATGTTATGGCGAGAGCACCCTAGAAATGCCCGTGAGAAAATCAGTAATTTTGTATGCAGTGCAGAATTTGGATGGTGTCCATTAATTAAGGCCCAGGGCATTGTGTTGAATGACGAGGATAAAGAGAAATATTGAATAACTAAATACCCATTCACTGAATTAGGCAAGAGTCCTGTGGGGGAAAAAAAGAAGTGATCATTTAATTAATGACAATATAATCATACGCAGAAGGGTTGGGGAGGTGAGTTAAAGTTGCCTGGGGAACCTTAATGGCATTTCCTAACTTTTGAGTCATGGATTTTGAAGCCATAAAATTACATTGATTTAAAAACAAAAACAAACAAAAAAACCCACAGAGTTAAAAGAATGTAAAAGAGATGACAGTAACGTGTACCTGGAGTTATAGATCCAGAACTGCAGCTTCTGAAATGCTGTTAATGGTTATGTGCCGCAGCTACCATGACAACATGCAGGGAGTGTATAGAGGAAGGGACAATCCCTTACTCTCCTCCAGGCTCGCTTGTCTTCTCTTCTGATGGCCAAAAGGACCTAATGGTGGTGTATTTTATGCTGCTCTTTGTATTCAGGATTTTACAACCCCTCTTCACCTGGTCCTTGAGAAAGAGAGAGACACAATAGAACTTGTCTTTTTAAATTCCTTCATTTGCAGTTCACACTGCAGCCCCTTCCTACATTCACTGTTCCGTAGCTTGGCAAGCCAGTTAGAACTGCTTGTGCTGGACCTTGAGGATCAGTTCCTTCTTCCAGGGAAAGGAGCCTCTACAGGGCTGGGTCCGTACCTGTTCTCTTGTACACAGAAGACCCATAGAAATAAGCAGACCAACTAATTGGCTAAAATCTTGTAGTATACCAATGGTTTCTCCAAGATCTGCTTCCTGCTCAGCAGATCTTAAGGGTGAAATAGACCATTGAGCTCTCCATGCTTCCCTCCTTAAATAATAAGAGAGTGCCACCCAATCAGTCACCTTTAAAGAGCCTGGTTAGTAGCTTTGGAGGTTTTATGGAGCAAAGAGCTGTAGTCATTGGGGATGGGACAGGACACTTGAAAAGATAGGAGTGCCTGAGCAAGCGACAGGGGTAACTTTTCAGCTGCCCTCAACATCGCAGTCTAACCGTTTATATGAACTGAATCATGTAACCTTCTGAGTTTTGTTTAGTGCTAACTTGTATATGTTATGTAAAGTGAAATAGACCTCTTTATTAATACAAGCAAATTTCAAATTCAGTAGTCTGTAAAAATAAAAAAAATCAGTGCAAAAATATATTTTGCCTCTTCTACTTCAGCACTAATTAAATGACTGATAAGTAATTCATTTCTTATTGCTAACAGCAACAGAATATATTCCTGAGCATAGGGAGGTCCAGTAGAATGAATTTAATATATATTATATATCTGTTCTTTTAATACAGAGGAATAAGTTAATCCAGGGATCAGCAGCCTTTCAGAAGTGGTATGCCAAGTCTTCATTTATTTACTCTAATTTAAGGTTTCACGTGCCATTAATACATATTAACATTTTTAGAAGGTCTCTTTCTATAAGTCTATAATATATAACTAAACTGTTGTTCTATGTAAAGTAAATAAGGTTTTTAAAGTGTTTAAGAAACTTCATTTAAAATACAATTAAAATGCAGAGCCCCCCGAACCAGTGGCCGGGACCCGGGCAGTGTGAGTGCCACTGAAAATCAGCTTGCGTGCCGCATGCCATAGGTTGTCTACCCCTGTATTAGTCCTGCCATTGCTACTTTGATAGGTTCATTAAAAATCTTTTAAAAGAGATAAAATATGAAATGTATGAAAGGGAATTTGAAGGGAAACAAAAAATGTTAGAGTAGTGGAGATATCACAGACAAGCCATTCCTTTTCTGATTTAACTGTGTGGTGTCTGTCTGGCAGATCTAGGCTAATTGCCTTTTACTATTCAATTTTTGTGCCACCCATCATTGAAAATGAGTTTGAGCAATTGTATGTTGGATGGGCAGGAGAACAGGCGGGCTAGCATTAATGCTGTATCCTTGCTGGAGTCAGAGAATTGTTCACATCTGCCGATTGTCTGTGGTTATGAAATAAACAGTTATGATCATCACTTAATCATAATTATACTGAAGTTACATCTCTTCTGAGCCAAGAACCTCAAGCTAGTAACATTTTACAAGCTTAGCACATGATGCTATATAAACTTGACATGAGGAGCAAATTTCTTTTTCCCTGTAAACAAAATCCACAAAGATGTTGACATAACATGGCATGTGTCCATGATGCTAAGAGTTTCGTACTGCCAGGTCTGTACAAAGTCTTTAAAAAAAAAAAAAAAAAAAATGTAATCATCTTCTCCCAGGACTTAAAAAATAAGCAGTGTCTGAACTCAAAAAATGCTCACTAGTATCTTTGCTTCCAATATTATATTACCATTTTAAAAATACAGATAGATAGCACTGCTAGCACAGCACTTCATAATTTAACACAAAGTTCCTTCCTTGCCCCAAATATCTTAACAGGATAAATAAAACAAGATATAGGAGGAGGGATTGCTAGAAGAGATGGCTTTGAAGGAGGGAAGACACAAGAAGGCACCCAGCTAAGAGAACAGGAAGCCTGTTCCAGGTGTTGGTACAAGGCAAAAGCTTATTGGATGAAAGGATTGGGAAGGCTGTTAGGAAAGGAGAAGACTGAAGGAGAAAATGAGAGCAAATGGGCGGGGGTAGCTGTGTAGGGTGTTGTAAGTGAAGATGAGGCACCTGTCTGAATTAGGAAAAGATAGATGGTGGAGGTATCATCAGGAGGGGGATGTGATTGGAGTTGGTGGCTAGCAGCATTTTGCATAGCCTGGAGGAAAGAGAGTGAGAGGTGAGAAGGAAGAGGTTATATGAATTATTGGGGGGAGAATTCAGGAGTGGACAGAATTTTAGTAGTGGGGACAGTGAGGAAAAGGCAAAGTTTGGAGAGATTAGTGTCATGGTCTGGTATGTTGAGTGTGCTGAAGGAAGTGGAGAAAATTCACCATTTCCCCCTCCAGATAGTGGATGCTAGACACAGCTCTGAAATAGGGCATGTGGAATTGCTATCTCAATTTTTGGGAAGGAACATAGAGCTCAGATCGTACTGCTCAGCAGAGAGCTTGCCTCAGTTGTAGGCAGCTGGAAGGGAGCCTGCAGCACCAAGCTAATACAATTTTAGGCTATCCAGACAACACCCCACTTCTCATGTTGTCCTTGGAGAGAGTGAAAAAAACAACCACAAAAATTAATTGAGGGCTGCGGAAAATGACTTCTAGTGAGAGTCTTATAGAGCTCAATCTGGTTAACCTATCAATAAGATTGAGAAGTGACTGGTTTACAGTGTAGAAGTACCTGCAGAGGGAGAAAATATCAGCTATTAAAGGGCTTTTTAATCTAGCAAGGAAAGTGCATCAAGAGCCAATGGTTGGAAGCCAGACAAATGCACATTGGAAGTAAGGCAGTGAAGGTGATTAACTAATGGAACAAACTACCAAGGGAAGTGATAGATTCTCCACTGATTGGCGTTTTAAAAAATAACCAGCAAACTGGATGCCTTTCTGGAAAGTATGCTTTACTCCGACACAAGTTATTGGCTCAATACGGAGGTACCTGGGTGAAATTTAATGGCCAGTGTTATACAGAAGGTCAGACTAGATGATCTAATGGTCCTTTCTGGCCTTAGACTGTAAGAATCTTTCCAACACACTGCTTTCACCTAGGGACTCTATTGCTAGAGAGGTTTCACAGACCCCAATACCACGGCAGGACAGGGTGGACACTGGGATGAAGAACTATGAACAGCTGATAATCAGTGGGAAAAATCACTGACAGATTTTAAGCCCAAGTGGTGGTCGCATTTTCAAGGACATCTCTGTAATGAAAACAAAGCTAGAAATGTACTAATTAAATGAAAGCTGAGATAGTCTTGCTCTTTATAAATTTACCAGTAGTGAGTAATAGGGGTGGGAAGGGAATGTCTTTAGGCTTCATGGACCCCAAAGACTCGTGTCATCACAAGTCCATTCGTCTCATCTCCTTTAATATATTTACCTATTGTGCACTGAGGTATTTCAGGCACACTTTGGAGGGAGGAGTGCTATTAAAGAGAACCAGAGTTGTGTACTACTAATAAAAATAAAACAAGCAGAGCTACAAATACTTGTGTGGAGTTCTTCAAGATTATGGTTCTTCTATCCACATTTTAGTAAGAGCCTAATTGAAAGGCCATTGAAGTCTATGGGCATCTTTCCATTGACTTGAGTGGGCTTTGAATCAGGGACTAAGTGACCAAAAAAGAAAAAAAAAAAAATTCTGTGGGGCAAATCCTCAGCTGGTAGAAATGGTCATAGCTCATTTAAAGTGAATGAAGTTATAACAATTTAAACTAGCATAAAATCTGCCCTAATAGGCTTAATTTGCCATTGATTTTTAGGCAGAACTCAAAAGTGGTGTGTCCTGGATTTCAGAAGTCTGTTACATATAAACACTTGATCTTTTTAGTAAAGTGTTTTTAAAAATAGACAAATACACAAATAAAGTATATAGTAACTTCTGTTTCACTTTGTGTAGTATCCTAAAACTACAATACTATTTTAAAAGTTGAATAAGAACTATTAATGTCATTAATTTAAAAAAAAATTGTGTATTTTAAAACTTAACCCAACACAAACATATTATTGTTTCTCTACTAGTTGTTCTACTTTGCTATCCAGGTGGATAGGGTTTTTAAAGACCTACTTACTAATGTATTTCAAAAACAGAGCTCTTTCACCCACCCTTAAAAGCATTTCAAGGTTGTTCTGTTCCATTTTGGTAAATTACACTATAATTATAAAAATACATGTTTTAGATTCTGAGTCATGTACCCTTACAAAGAGATCAAGTTCCTTTATATATTTCTTCCTAACAATTCAGGGCTCTTCATTTTAATTTTAATGTATCATTTATGTAGTGCCAAAGAACAACATGGCTTTTACTTCTGTCAGTAAAGCTCTAGAAAGGATGATCAGTTTTCAAATGAAAATATAATTTAAAACCCTTTTGTTCTGTAGCACCTTGTGTACTGTAGAAAGAGAGCAAGAGTTTGATGGAACAAAACCAAGAAGCTTTCTTTTGTTCCTGGTACTATCATGGTCCTTAGAAACTGCATTATACTATCTTTCATGTGCGATGCGCTAGTTCAGGACTACTTGTTCTCATGTCAGAATGCAGTGTCCGCTTGAAATTTAATCCACACATCCCTTCCTGGCATGGTGCGCGCACACACTTTCTTATGTTTTTGGCTTCTCTGTTACCATTCAGATGGGGGAAGAAGATGTTATGACCTTTCCCATGAAAACTAGTGCTCGCAATGTGCAAAAAAACTGAATGCTAAGTAGATTTAGGGCCCCAGTCCTGCCTGCATTCAAGTTGGGGTGAGTTTTACAGTAGTAAATTCCTTATTAAGATATACCTTATACATTACTAAAAAACTACTAGCTACCATAATCCATACTCAGTAACACTGCTGCAGTTTGAAGTTTCTCAGGATTTATATTAGACAGGTAGTTATTAAGGGAGTTATGTCTAGAGTGTTTTCAGTTTGATGTAGGCCCAATCCTTCAAATGCTTACACATGTACTTAAATTACTAATCCTTGGGGCAGAACTTTAATTTAGTAATGTTTGGTTCCTAGGACATTGAGACCCAACCTGGTTGAGGCCTTCAGTAACTACTATAATGTAAATGTTAAATAGTAGTAATAACGAGCATTACTGTTGAAATTCAATGGGAAAAGTCACATATTAAAATTAAAAATGTGGATTACTGTCATAGGCTATTGTTTTTATGCATGAATTAAAATTAAGTTTCATTTACGCCTCTCATTTTGATAATAAAGATGGATGGAAAAATCTTGTTCTTGAATAAATAATGGCATTTGTGCGAAGGAAACTAGCTACAAGACTGAATTTAACCTCATACCAGCTGAAATACAATGAGATAGTGGAAATATCTAAAATTAGAGCCAATGCAAATGACAGAGTTCAGAAGATATAGTTGTTGGGGAGTGGGACGATTAAAATGGTAGCATACCTTTTTACATGTTTGTTTTCTTTAAAATGACTCAGTCACAGTATACAGTATAAGCATAGTTAGATATATGTCGAAATCATGGGAATTTAATTTATGAACAGAGTTGGCCATCATCTCAAAAAATTCTTGATCTCAATTATGTTAAGAGAAATATAGCACTCAGGCGACCAGGGAGAGAAACTTTTCCCAATCATTTGTTCACGAGCAGTTAAGATTTCAGACCGGTTGTCTGACAGGAAAATGTGATTGTTCCAGTTTCCAAGGTCTCATCTGGTTCTCAGGTAAACCAAACTGAAATGCTGTTGCTGCTATGGTGATTTAAATTAAATAGCACTTCTTTACTTTCTGCTCATTCTGTTATGGATTGTGTGACATTGTTTCTCAGTTTTCTATAATTTATTGTATTTCTGACACCTTTGCTTTATCTGGTAGTTTTAGTTTTATTGCTGCTTTAATACAAATTAAAATGCTACAACCTCCCATGAGAACTTGGATTGATTGAGTAGGGAAATGTTATAGTTCAAATTCAAATAAAAAAATCTGATATTTAAGACCAATGGTAATAAAAGTATAAAGTAGTGCATTCCAAATCCCTATTTTATAGGTTTCAGTGCAAGACTGTTAGCAGTAATGCGTACATTCACTGTAGTAATATATCTGAATGTCGGGAATAGAAAATGATTTTTTGTTCAGTGGGGCTTGGCACTTTATTAACTAAAAGACAAGCAGTCAGAAGCTTTATAGATGGTGTTGGTAACATTGCAGGATTTGCTTGTATAGCAACCAGTTCTAATCTATGCTATGAAACTAAGCAACTACTGAGCACTACATGCTGGGTACCTGCCACTTTCAATGGGAAATGTTCAAGGCATATTTGGATTAGTGTAATTCACTTACGTAGTCAATAGAATCCTTTAAGCCCTATCAGAATTCTTAAAAATCTCATCAGGGCCACAATCTTCAATACATTCATGTGCTGAACTTTCAAGATGTGAGCAAAGTTAAACATGTGTGTAAGAGTTTGCAGGATCAGGACGATGATGAAATGCTGTCATCAAAGTCATGAAGTAGAGAGTAATCGCAGGGAAGGGAGACGATTAGGGTGTATTACAGGAGCCCTTTATTTGAGAAGAGAACACACAGTTCTGTCAATGCCTAATGAATTATGAGGTATTAAGTAGATCGGGGTTCTCAAACTTCATTGCACTGAGACCCCCTTCTAACAACAAAAATTGCTACATGAACACAAGAGGAGTGGCCAAAGCCTGAACCCATCCAAGCCCCACTGCCCCGGCCGGGAGGTGGGCCCAAAACCAAAGTCCAAGACCTGCTGCCCTGGGTAGGGAGCCAGTAGCCCGAGCCCCACCGCCCAGGGCTGAAGCCCTTGGGCTTCAGTCCCATGCAGTGGGGCTCAAGCTTTGGCCTTGGGCCAGCCTGGCACCAGCCCTGGCGACCCCATTGAAACAGGGTCATGACCCACTTTGGAGTCCCGACACACAGCTTGAGAACTGCTGAAGTAGGTTATAATTAAGTGTTCGTTTTATTATTAATTCTTAAAGCCACAGATATTCTTAAAAGATGTTTAATGTAATTTGGATTATAAACGCATGTATAAACATACAAAAATAAGCGAAGACTCAAGCTGATTTACTAGGCTGCATTCTCTCCTGAATTCCTGTACTGCTGTTGCTGAAAAAGAAGTCCCATTACTGACCAAACCTCTGGTAACTCAAAATACTAAATGAAATCAACTATTTAATAATTCTCAGTGATGTCTTGTCTTCCTTGTATGGCAGGAAAAGAGTATGGCATTTGGTAACACAGCAGTACATTAAGTATTTTAATAATCAGTATTGACACACAAAACATATGGTCTTGAATTACAAATTGGGTCAAGTGGATGAAGTATTAGTCATCTTTGTTTTCTCTTTTGGAAGCTAAAAGATTTATAATCATAGATTCAGTTACGATATAGGAATATAGTTTTGACATGTAGTATGTTACATAGAATCTTTAGAGGAATTATCCTGAGACAGGCCCCTACGCTCCAGAGAACATACAATGGTTTAATCATATACCACTAAAAGGAAAAAAGCACATTTTCTGTGGTAATTTTCTAACCTTTCCTTCAGTTGCAAAGTATTATTTTTAATAAATTGGAAACCTCACATACATCCTAATTCCAGTCTGTTATATAAAACCCTTGTGCAGATTTACAATTCTGGAAACTAATAATTACCCATGCTATCAGCAGGAATTATTCCCGTGGTCTGCTTTGTGTGGGACAGAATATTAAGAAATGAACATTCTTTGCACACTTGGGATATCACTGTGCAAGGTCATAGTGGCATTCATTGTTTTCTTGCAAAACACAGCATCACAGCATATGGACTAGAGACCAGATTCTGATCTCAGTTGCACCAGTGTAAATCCAGATAACACCATACTCTTGTAACCCCACTGATGTCAGTGGAACTGCTCTGGATATACAACAGTGTAACCGAAACCAGAATTTGGTCCTAAGTCCCCAGTATATTTCCCCGAACCCCAGCACCTTTCCTATTCAACTACCTTCATATAGCACTTATTAGTAGCAGAAGCTATAGATAATCTATGTTTAGACTTCCTTCTTCCATGCACTTATAACTTCTTCCAAAATTATTCTTTTAAGGTTGCATTTTTAAGTGCTTGGTCTCAGTTGCTCTCTGTGTGTCTGTGATGGGGGAGGGGAGATGGGAGAGTGAATTTTGAACAAAATGTACTCATTTGTATTAAGTTATGTGATGACAGGGGGAAATTTATTTTTGTTATAATTAAGATTTTTTTAAAAGAAATTTTTGCATTCACATAGGCTTCAGTAGCCAAACCTTAAAACTGGCCTTTTGAAGTAGCTTAGCTTCACTGTTCTCTAGTTTCTAAACTAACTCGGAATAAAATAATATACATTGGAACAAGCAGTGTGAAGTTTCCTCCAAATACAGGGCTGCAGTACCATTTTTTGTAATATGGAATAAGTTAATACATAATATCAATATTCATTATGTGGGTGTGATTGTTTTAAAATTAATTTATTTCATTTTTTTTTTGCCTGCCATTTCACTGTGGAGTTCTTTTGTTGGGTAAACTTTTTGCTTTGTAATTATGGCGGTATACAGGGAAATCAACAGAGAGGTATGTGTGTGCGATATTTTTCCATTTCATTAAAAGAAATTCGAGGAATTACATACAAAGATTTCCATTGATGTAATACTAAGGCAGACTTGCAGAACTGTCATGAAAATGAAACTCTGGTCAAGGGCGCCGTGAGCTGAAATTTGAGTGCACCAGTGCACCAAGTCATAATACCACTCACTCAAATTTGGCCCAGCTGCTCCCCTGTCAAGACTGGCCAGGCCAAATTTGAGTGGTGGTGTGGCCCCGTGTGCCTGCTTCTCCCCATCCTTCTCCCCCTCCCACCTTTGCAGTTATTCCAGCAGCCATGGGCACCTTGGCACCAGGAACCCTCAGTCTCCAGGAGGGTACAAGGTTTGTTCCAGACTTTAGCACTTCCTGGGGGAGTAGAGTTACAGGAGGGTGGGGTCTGGGGCTCCTAGAACTACCTGGCCCCTGCTGGATATGGTGCTCTTCAGCCTGATCACCTCTGTGGGTGAGAGTTCAGGGCTAGGTATGAGGTGGAGAGAGTTTGGAGTTGTGTGCAGGGCAATGTAGGGGAAAGAGCAGGGTGTGGGCCAGGGATAGCTTGGTGCTGGATGCAGGGCTGATGTGGGGCAGCGGGAAAGGACTGTAGAGCTGGCTGCAGGGTGAAGATCATGAGTCTGAGTGTAGAGGCCATGGGGAGAGTATGTGGGATGGAGAGCTTAGGGCTGGGTGCAGGGCAGAGGAAGGAAAACTCTGGGTTCCCTCCCTCCCTTAGGGAAAATTCTGGTTGCGCCCCAACTCTATTCACAAAACATCCAGCTCAGCCTTTTACTCTGTTAGCTGCTGCTACTGCTAAGAGAACCAATACTTTACTGGCCTTCAAAACAAAAATTACTTGTTTAACAGGCAAAATTGTGTGCTAATTCTGGAGAGTGGGTATGCAAAGGTTAATGTGAGCAGAAAACATAGTCCTGTGAAATTCTATATGCCTGTTTACCTACGATAAGAAGGTTCTGGTGTTTTTATCAAAAGTATAAAACGAACCTACCTACCTATTATAAAGAAAGATTTGAATAGAGAACTTTTGTAATACCATTTAACAGTTTAATTCTAACATTTACCATAGTCAGATATGAGCAGCAGTAGTCAGATGATGACTGTATAGTTTCATTCACATTGATCATAATGAGCTTTACGCATATTACAGCACATTTTTGACTGTGTCTGAAAGAGATGCATACATATATAACTATATATATTTAACTGCTAGGCACGCAATAAATACTCTTGTTATAATTCATAATAAGGTGCATTCAGTTCCAAATAAGTTGATCATTCTTAAAGCTTTTGAATGTGTGTTCCTACAAACTGTTATTAAAAACAAGGATACTGTATATTGAACAGATTATAAATAATAAATATTTAACAGGCATTTTATGTAGCATGTGTGTCAATATTAAAACATAACATCTTCAGTGAATGAATATAATTACTTTTAGTAACTAAAAAGTACAAGAGAAAAATAAGACCATATACTATCATGAATCAATCTGCTTAATTCTCATTTCACTGGGAGTTTTGTGCAACATTCGTGAGCACGATAGGGGCCTTATATAGGTTTTTAACTAACCCAGTTTTGTTTAACTAATTTTCTGAAAAGATTACATTCGTTTGCTGCACTGTTTTTCGGGTTTGTTTTTTTAATAAGCTGCTAGGCTAGGTAGATGGAAGCAGAAAAAGTTTAAATAATTAAAAACCAGCTGCTCCAGACTCCCTCATCTCCTGTTTGTGATAATTGACTCTTTGTATTTGAAGGTTCAAGCACAAGTACGTCATGCAAAACAAAATTTTGACAAATTGAAGACTGATGTGTGTCAGAAAGTGGATCTTCTTGGAGCGAGTAGATGTAACCTCCTGTCTCATGTTTTAACAACATATCAGGTATTCAAAGAACACTTTGACCTCAAAGCTATAAAACATGTTTTTCATATTACAGTAATGTGACAATATGCTGATAAGTATAAGAATAGCTAAATAGCTTGGGGGAATGAAAGTTAGCACTAAATATTGATTATTAAACTGACATGATATTGAAATATTACTTTCTTTATAGACAACGCTGCTTCATTTTTGGGAAAAAACTTCACACACCATGGCAGCTATCCATGAAAGTTTCAAAGGTTATCAGCCATATGAATTCACTATGTTAAAGGTAAGGAACATACAGATGTATTCTTTTATGTATCCATTGATCAAGTGATTTGGAAATAAATGAGAGAAAAGCAGTACACGTTTTTTAGTTCCATGTTTATATCTAGGGGGTTTGTCATGGATTACCAACGAGTGGTCATGGTGTGTAGTTTATCAAGTATTCTGGGCATTTCCTTTTGATAAATGCATATTGGCCAGCATATGGTTCCATATCAACAAAGCATCCCTATTCAGGATGTCATTTAAGCACTTGTTTAAAGTTTAAGCACATGCTCAAGCATAATCTCAAATACTGTTGTGCCCTAAGTGCTGAATCAGGGTAAAAAAGAATAGCAGGCAAGCAGGACAAACTCTAGGTTTTACATTGTCCTCCACAATCCCACTAATTTTATGGCCACCATTTTGCTTTTTGCACTTGTTTTTATAAACAGCTCTTTAAAAATATCCTCTCATATTAAAAAGAACGTCTGCATCTAAGTACCCACAAGGTGATTTTGGATGCTCAAGCTCTTTTTTTTTTTTTTTTTTCTTCCACTTTGCTTTGTTACAAATTCTGTGGTGGAATTTCAGGAGTGCAGTAGAACCTCTGAATCTGCCACGCTTGAAACATAGAGCTGGACTCCATTCTCAATGCTTACGTTCATGATCTCTTCTGCCCCACTGTAAAAATCACCGATCACTGCAATTTGAGGATACACTAAAGAAACAGAATTTTTTTTGAAAAATCTGTCAACTGTTCAGTTAAAATTAGAGTAGCCTCTTGCCCGGAAGGCATGTAACTACCTGATCCCATTTGCACCAAATAAATAGGGATGGGGAGAAGATGGAAGTATTTCCACTCCAGGAGGGATTTGGGGAAGTGATAGGAGAGCTACAACAAGCAGGAAAGTCAAGAATGAATGACTTGTGACAATATGATATTGATTGAGACAACCTAGTTTTAAAACAATTCCAGGTCAGATCCTCGTGTGTGTGTGTCTGTGTGTATGTGTGTGTGTCTCAAACGCAGAATAACCAGTTGGTCCACATTTCACTAGTCAGTCCTTGCAGCTGCACTATAGGCCCCAAAGTGGGGAGAGACTTCAGGTTAGGGCTTTATGGAGAGTTACCTCACAACTCCAAAGAGCCCATAGGGATTTATGATTGCCAATCCTCCAGGATTGTCCTGGAGTCTCCAGGAATTAAAGTTTAATCTTTAATTAAAATTGTCATGTGATGAAACCTCCAGGAATACGTCCAACCAAAGTTGGCAACCCTAGTGCTGCTGGTGCAACAGTTCAAAAACTGATTTGCTAACCTCCACTGACCAAGGAAGAGCAAAAATAAATCAAGGGCCCATTTCTGAGCCAGATTAAAGCATCATAAAGCTGCCATAATGCTTGCTTAACTAGCCGGAGAAGGAATCCATGAGTCCTCAGATACCATAAAGTTACCATAGTGGCTCCATCCCACCTCTTTCAGCCCCCAGTGCAGAAGACTGGGATCATGGCCAGGACAGCCCTGTATGATAAAACAGTAGGCAGCTAGGCATATATAATAGCCTTGAGGCTGCTACAAGTTGTGCATAGGATCAAGCTGATTCCCAGTTAGTCCCAGGATCGGGCAGAGCATAAAGCCACCATTGCTTCCCCTCACTCAGCTGCCTCAAGTGAAGCTCAGTCACATCCCAGATTTGGGGGCA
The DNA here is from genome assembly GCF_003597395.2 of Chelonoidis abingdonii. Classification (NCBI taxonomy): domain Eukaryota; kingdom Metazoa; phylum Chordata; order Testudines; family Testudinidae; genus Chelonoidis; species Chelonoidis abingdonii. Next base: position 53,603,320 of record NC_133770.1, on the reverse strand, counting down.
AAGTCTCTGACTTGCATCCCCTATTTGGTAGCATGATTGCTAGAGTACTGTGCCTGACCACGCTACACCGAAGGTAGTTTACTAACTTTCTTTTCTTATGCTTTGAAGCAAACAAATATATTTGTTGTTGAATACTGTGATTTTTTTTCTGTTGGTATTATAGTAGTTGCTCTTCTAACATAGTCTAAGAAAGTGAGATTCCTCTGCATGTATTATAAGTAACTAGCCAGATATTGTTCAGATCTCAGTATACGGGACACATTTTAGATGTTCTGCTGAGAGAGAACTTCGGCAACCAACATGCTTATTTCCATGCATAAAAGATCCCTGTGGTGGAGGATGATAGATAGGCAATGCTATTCTGATTTTACTCTTCTTCTGTGATATATTTGCTTGTAATTAAAATAGGATTTGGACTCAGTGGCTCAAAGAAGTGTGATCTAGATAGTGTGTGTGTGTGTGTGTGTAATGAAGTCTCCTCTTAAAACAAACTACAGCCATAAAAATGAATGTGAATATTCCACAATAGAGCATTTATAGCTCTTGCCTAATAATGAGAATCGTTATAATTCGTAAAACTGGCCTCCCATGTTGAGAAAATATGGCTCCTTGTTTTTTGCTATGACATTTTACCATGCTGAGAACATCATGCTGATTGCTGTTCTGGGATTTTCAGCCTAGAGCTAGATGAAGGATTAGTGGAAATGTTTAAGAAAATAACTAAATATTTGGGATAGAAGATTAGGCTAGCTGTCTTTTAATATTAGCAATTTATTTCTTTTGGTAGCTATTACAATGACTACTTTCCATGGTACACTAAAGTTTTTATTTTAAAAAAATTAATATGTTATGGTTTCTTACTTTAAACAATCTGTGTTACTAAACTAATTTTACAATTGTGGATAATAAATAGATTTTAATTTAAATCTGTAGGTCATCATATTTCATTTATTCGTTTCAAGTACATGACTATTACTGAATAGTAACAATCTAGCTTTTTTTAGAAAGCTGAGTTAATAGACGATAGATTCATATCCCCATAATTGCAATAGATGGCTTCATGTTATGGCTATAGAGGACTTACCTTTATTCAAAGAATATTTCTAATATTTCAGTTTTTTCCTGTGTGCCTATATGTCTTTAATTTGCATGTGTAATTTAAATTTTATATTATGTTACAAATATACATACTATGTATATAACTGTTTCACAACAACATTTTGTGTGCACTCACGTGTGGGTTGTGACACAGTTAAGACTATTATATGGCCAAATTAAGCACAGGTAATATAGGCCCTGATGGCTATGTATATGGCTAAGTCCTCAGCTCCTGGGGTCATGTGATTACATCAGAATCCAGGGGGTTTTTTTGTTTTGTTTTAAGTTTTTAGCCTTCATGGCTGTGAAGATAGGCTTGAAAATATGAACTGAGTGTAACCAATGTACCAATATCTGCCTGAGTCTGCAGAAAGCCTGAATCAGTAGCTCTGAGATGAGTGAATTGCCCTGTGCGTCTTGATGGGGTGTTAACCTCAAGACCCACTGTTCTTGATGGCCACCTCAACCATCACCCCAGAAAAGAACTGTGTATAGCAGAAGCTGCTAATGGATAAAATTTTATCTGTTAAAGAAATGCAACTTCTCTGAGAAGATGTATCCATCAGCAGCTGCACAGAAAAACTTCTCTGTCAGCAACAACAAATGAAACTTTTCCACTGTAAAATTAAATCTGACAGATAAGTGTAGTTGCTGATGGAGAGACTGTGTATGTAAAACAGAAATTTTATCCAATGAAGACTGCTTCTGTCAGCTATTCATTTGATACATACATTTTGGAATAATGATAAACAGCTAAAAATGACCATAAATCCTGTTGTTGTGTTTTTAAATCTACACATTGCACCAGATCTACTCAAGATTAATCTCTGTGCCAAATTTTGTGTAGAAATACAATAATCCTTTAAAAAAAAATGCAAATTGATACTAACACATTTAAGCTACAATTATATTTTGTGAAATTAAACTGAACAAGTGCTAATTAGAAAATTCAAAAGGAATAAAAACTAACAGTGTGTACAATTTTGAGTTTAAAAAGCCACTGACATGTAGGAAGAACTAGGAATTTATACCCTGTAACCAGTTTCCAAATACACACTGTGAAATTATGATCAAGAACCTCCATAATTTAAAATATATATGGAGAATCACTGTAATTCTTAAGTCTGGCACTTGTTACTATGCCATCAAGTCACTTTTTTCTCATTTTGAAGCCCTGTCCTAAAATACGCATGTTGCTTAGCTTTAGTCACACAAGTTGTCCCATAGACTTCACTGGGACTACTTACATAAATTAAATTACGCATAAATATTTGTAGCATCAGGACCTTACTTTAGGACATTATTTGAAAACAAACATTGTTTTCTTTAAATGTCATATTTTAGTTAAATATAGACTATCATTGAAAAATTAGCAATATTACTATACAGTGGAAATTAATATTTGTTTAGAAGTTTTAATTAATATATTAATGAGTATTCATGTATTAGGCTTACCTCAGCAAAAAGCCTCTGAAATGCCTGTTGGGATTGTTTCTGGAAAGAAAACATTGTCTTTGGAGATGCTTGCCAAGCTCTGTTAATGAAAAGCAACCCGTTTGTTTTCTTTGCTTCAGGGTGTGTTCTGAGAGTAGTGTAACTGTGCTTTTGCAGCTGTATTTCCTAACTCTTAGTTTTATGCTTGATGAAAGATGATTGTTAATGTTTAAAGACTCCATGCATCCTGATGTGGAGAGATCTGTTTGCTACGGTATTATTCAAGGGAATGGGCTGATTGAGCGTGTAGAACGTAAAGGTTACACTAACCTGAACAATTTTACTCTATAACAAATGTGTCAGAATACGCATCAGTTGCTTCTTTTCATGAATGAAGCTCATTTTTATATCCTTTAATTGTTTATTTCTTGCCATAGTTACTTGAATATTTCATTAATTCCTGTTTGTGTTTTTGGTAGTATAATTCCTAACTTCCTGAAATGCTCACGGGGGTCTGGAAGGAGTGTGGGTTCTGAACTGGGGAAACAAAAGACCTGGATTCCAAGCTCTGTGTATCAGCCTGTCTATCTGTAAAGTGGGGATGATGCTACTGACTGACTACTTAGAGCTCTCTGAGGTCTCTGGCTGTAAAAGCACCGCATAGGGATTATTATATTCGGCTGTCTTTTTCTTATGTATGTCATCCCTCCTGATTTCTATTTACTATCCCACGTTTTACTCAGTGTTTAATTTATAATGAAAGAGGAGCTAGGGCACAAGCAATTTTTTTATATTCATAACTGATGCAACAAGCCCACAGGTGCCGGGGTGATGAGCTGCCAAGCCCAGAGGCGCTAATTTTACTCACTAGGTGGAATGGTGAAAATGGTAGTCCTAGCATATCATGTTACTCCCCTGGGGCACTTCGTTCTTTACATTCATCTGCACTAGGAACTTTGGTAGCCATTTTTTAGCACTGGTGCCATCAATCCAGCTATAAAAGCAGGCTGCAGACTTTTTTACCACTTTGCCATTGAAACCATGTTGAGTTAGTGAACACAGAGGTAAAAATACCTGTAGCCTGGCTTTGGTAAAGCTTACACCTTTTATAACACTGGTGTTGAAAAGTATATAACAATTTCCTAGTGAGAAGGTCATTATTTTGGACAGTAGGACTGGAAGGGCATCCATATACTTTCCTTGGCCCTCTTCCAGTTTGACAGCTGTCCCTCACACTGTGTGGGGGAAAGAAATAAGGGTGGGTGGATATATGGCTAATTCTCATTCAGCTACTAATATAAACCCATTCAATTTTTTTTTTAATTTATTGGAGGAAAAGAAGGAAACCGCAGTGGGACAAAAGCGCTTTCATGGTCTAGCAGTAGATGTCCCATGATTGTCTTATTGGGTGGGTCTTCATCGTGGAATTATATGAAATGATTGGCACCTGGGTCTGAGCATCAGGGTTCTCTAGGTCAGGTATGAGCAGCCACACTGCAAAGCCATACTCGAGTTACTGTGTCATCACTGGTGCTGTGCTAACCAGTGTGTGTACCTAGGGCATGTGGGGGCAGATCCTGTGGTTTTTTTGTGCTGTAGTAAGATGATCTGCTCTGTGATTCTTTCCTGGTGGATTGTGAGAGAACTTGTCTGTCCTTCTGGACACCTGGGGGGAATTGTGGAAAGGCACTGAAGGACTATCAGCACTAGAGTCGTTTAACCTATGTCCTCACTGCAATGTTAGCACTTACCAGCTCAGGAGTTAGCCTACAACCCCAAACAAGTCAGCAGACGTGAACAGTAAGCACCACCAAAGTTGGCTGAGACTATTCTGTTTATGGTCAGGAGCTGGGTTAGAAGCAACACCTGAGTAAGAGTCACTTCCTATACATTTGGTTAAGGCTTCAAACATTAGTTCTTTACCCTAGGGATTGTTAAACCTATGTAACCAGTATTAAACTGGCATAAAAGAATCCACACACAAAGAGTATGCTAGTTTAACTTTTAACATTTCAATTAAATTGGTGTGATTTCTGTGTGAAGACAAACTCTAAGGCAGGGGTCCCCAATGCAGTGCCCACGGGCGCCATGGCACCCACCGGGGCGTCTAAGTTCGTCCATGTACTGGCCGGTGGACGAGCATCCACCGAAATGCTGCCAACAAGCAGCGTCATCCAGAGTCATCGCTGATTGTCAGCAGCGATGCCTACTGATGTTACTGCTTGTCAGTGGCATTTTGGTGGATGCTCGTCCGCCGCCACGATCCTCCGTGGCTCGTCGTCTGGTGCCTGCCAGGCGAAAAAGGTTGGGGACCACTGCTCTAAGGAATATAGTGTGTACAGGGTTACACAAAGTATACTCCTGATTTTATACTGGAGGCGTATAAATGAGGCAAGCAAGAAGATTCTGTTAATACTCTGAGAATTGAGTTTCGGGTACAGGCATACAGCTCAGCCAAGTCAATGGGAGCACCGCACATTCACCTAGTCCAGTGGTCCCCAACCTTTTACGATGAGCCACGGGAGGACCGTGATGGCGGATGAGCATCTGCCGACGTTGCTGCTTGTCAGCGGCATTTCAGTAGGCATCACTGCTGAAATGCCGCCAGCAAGCAGCAACATCAATAGGCATCACCGCCAACAAGCAGCGTCATCCAGCGTCATCATCGCTGAAATGCGGCATTTTGGCATCAACGCCTCTGGATGACTCTGCTTGTTGACGGCATTTCAGCAGATGCTTGACAGCCGATCAATACATGGGCGCACTTAGGTGCCCTGGTGGGCACCAAGGCACCCACAGGTACTGCGTTGGGGACCCCTGATCCAGTTAAAGCATATGATGCTATGCATATTGCTTATTCTGAACCAAATAGCTTTGGTTTAGTGTGCACAACTCCAGTGACTTCAGTGAAGTCTACTTATGATAATATCTGTAAGGTAGGAGAGAATTCCTCGCTCCATCAAAACATAACATAACCTACGTACCAGAGATATTTACAGAATGCCAAATACTGTTGTTTCTATACTTGTTCACAACTGCAGTCGCAAACTGTGGATTTACATTCAGCAAACCAAACTGTTAATCACTGTTTCTTAACTTAACTACATTTATTTTTGTATTAAAATATTTGCTAAATTCTCTAGCCCTTTTGTCTCTTTCATAAAAAAATAAGTGCTTTTCATGGGGAGAAGAAAGGGGAAAATACTGAGGTATTTGTTAGCAGAGTTCAAGACAATATTTCCTAAATACCAATATGATTAAACTTGGATATTGCATTAAAATATGGCTACCATTTTTTTTAATTGTTATGCAGCATAATGTCCCTTTTAATTGTTGACTTTGTGCTATATTTGTTTTCCTAATACAGGAAATAGTAACTTCCATTAATAATATTATTCTGTTACCTTTTCAGACACTTGTGAGCTCCATTTTTGTATGGCATTTCCCATAGTGTGCTGGTACCATAAAAATGTATTTCCTGAAACAGTCTGAGCACTGATGGAAAATATTAGCTTAGTATTAGAGTTTTTAAGAGGAAAACACCTGTTTAAAAAAACATTGTATGTATATAATTTCCCCGGGGAATACTGAGGATTTTTCTTGCCACGTTTGAATCATTAAAGGGAGCATGGGTGCTAATCTGGTATTGCAGTTACCATGTTATGATAACTACAAACTTTTTGGAAATCAAAACAGTTAAAAAATCGTAGTGTAAGTTGTATTTATTACATTCCAATAAAAGTTAAAAGGAAAGACTGAACGGCTTAGGGAAATGGTATTGGAATAAGGAGGGTGAGAGAGAGACGGTCAGGGAAAGGGGCCCTAAAAGCCCTATATCTGGCTGGCAGAGGATTTCTCCTCTCAGACCGCTGTGGAAGACAAATGTAAGACTGCCTCCTGAGGACCTCGCAAAAACCCTGGCATAGGGCATAAGCCATGGGTGGGTCTGGGGGAGAGAAGGGCATGTCAGGGACAGGACCACAGCACACTACACTGCAGAGGTTCCAGGCAGTGCTGTGGCCCATGCAGCAAGCTGAGGAGGCTGCTGTAACTTAGACAAGTCCTCAGGGCCTGTGAGGGGCCTCATCAGCCTTTGGAGGAGCCAAGGATCAGTAGGATACAAAGGTGACATACAGCCCTCTCAGCGTTGCATTCTGTGCGGTGCCTCTGAGCTGCATCTCACCAAAAGCTTTAGTCTGTTGGAACCTAGTCCTGTGCCTATTTAAGTCGATGGAAAAACTCCCACAGACTTCATTGATGCAAGAACTGGTCTTTGGTCACTGGTTTGAATGCAGCCCAGTCATTACCATCTGTTGTATGGTATCTATGAAATACAAGAGTGATTTCATTCTAGGTGCCAGTGGACAAGTGTCCATTTCCCAAAACCCACAAAGCCCCTCGTAAATGGTGCTCATTAATGCCCTTTTTGGCAGTATAAGCAAAGGGATCCTGGACTGAACCGGAAGAGGGAGTGATCCCACTAGATTCTATTTGCAACACAGCATGAGAAACTTGCACTACTGCTGCTTGTGTTTTTTTTCTATTCTTTAAACACCTTGACTTTCCAATGCTGTTAATCCAGCACTAAATTCACTTAGGCTACTTTGCAGAAAAATAAACTTGGGATAAAGAAAACAAAAGCCTTGCAAGATGGAGCTTTATGGCAATCACATTAACGTGGTTCCTAAAACACCAAAAGTAAAATAAGTACAGCTGGCTGCCTTCATATAAACATGGACCAAAATTATATAAACAGGAGCTAGAAATGCCCCTGCTGGTGAATAATCTGTTCAGGTCAGCAGGGGAGCAGTAAAAGCAAACTAAACTAGATAAGTGGGGATATTTTCCACATGGCAGATCAGCTGGTGACTCTAACTTTCCTTTGTGATCCTGTGGAGAACTTAGAGCGAGAGCTTTCCCTGGTTCTACTATTCCAGTGATGTATGCTAACATTTTATTAAGACTCTGGACACAAACTATAACGGTTCTCTACTCAGTGTGCTTCCCACAAAGTGTGTTCTCTCTCAGCAAAAAATAAATAAATTGGTTATCCTGAATATCAGCAAGGCTTACAGTAAAAGGAACACTTTAAAGTGCAGTTATCAGAAAAGGGACAGTAAAAGTGGAATTTACTTGCCCACAAAAGAAGGTCTGTTGGGTATTCCAAATCATGATATCTGCTCCATTTAGTTTTTTGTTACATTCACATAGTGTGTTTGGCACAACGCAAGATACAAATATAAATCCTGATCCTTCAAGACACACTTATGTCTGCACAGAGCTCTGTTGAATTCAGTGCTGTTCTGCATAGGCACAAAGACCCACTCTCACAGTTCCAAGTTTATGATCGGCATTGCAATGCTCAGCATTGCAATCTCAGACTTTTAAGACTGTTGCCAACTGGTGGAATCCACAAGCTCTGAGTTATGCACCAAGGCTCCCTATACAATTCATGGGGTTAGAGTGATGCCTAAAAAGGGGGTCCACAAAAGGCAGCATACTGTGTGAGGAGCTCCCTAAACTAGCTGATAGCAGATACCAAGGAGAGGGATTTATCCTAAACCCCACTGGTTTGTAGGGAGTTAGGCACCTAAATCCAGGCCTGGGGGGAGCTGCCTCTCTCTCCTTGGGAGTCATAGCTGGGAACCCTCTCTTGGAAGGGAAGTGCCTAAGCTGTTTCTTGCAAGAATGATGGTGGCATACACCTAACTCCACACAAAATGGCCTGGGGATGAGGCAAGAAAGAAATTTTCCTTGTGGCCAGTGTCTGGAGCACTCATCTGGGATGCGGGAGACTCTCTTTCTTGATGAGGAGAAGGGGTTTGAGCATAGGTTTCTTGAATCTCAGGTGAGTGCCAGAACCACTTGGGTATGGAGTTACTCTCTCTGGCCCAATGCATATTTAATGATTAAATTATTTATATGCACCACTACCCTGATATAACGCTGTCTTCAGAACTAAAAGATCTTACCGCATTATAGGTGATGCCGTATTATATTGAACTTGCTTTGATCCGCTGGAGCGCAGCCCCACCCCCCGGAGTGCTGCTTTACCGTGTTATATCTGAATTTGTGTTACATCGGGTCACGTTATATTGGGGTAGAGGTGTATGTGGAGTAGCTGCCACAAGAGAGAGTGAGGCAGACCCACATCAGAACATCCCAATATGTACTTTTAATGATCATGTATCTAATCCTTGTCACTGAGTGCATAAACTGTTTGTGTATTTTTGTTTGCATGTCAAATTTGGGACTAAGATGATAAACATGAAACTCCCCAGGATGCAGTTACTAACATATTTACTTTTCAGTGCACGACAGCACTTTCAACTGACAAAATTTTCCAGTTTAGCCCCCTCACAAAATCTGCTTCAATTATAAAATAAACACCAAATAGGTTTTGATGAAGTACAGTAGCTGGAGATCATATAGTACAAGAGTTTGTCACTGAGGACACAGGTGTGGCCTTATAGTCTTTGCACATGAGGTAAGTTGTCAGGGTTCTGTAAATCGCTGTGCCAGAGAGAGGAGATGAAGAAGCGGTGTGAAGGAAAAAATATGGCTTCATTTTATTTTTAATTCTAGCTCATCTTCATACACGCACAAAAAACACAACCCACTGTGTCAGTGTGTGGGCTGCAAACGGAACAGATTTTTCTTAAATACATGTTGGAAACAGAATATGAGTTTAGCAAGAGCCAAGAGACCTCCTTCAGAAATAAATGGTCAATAAAGGACATGTATAGTGAGTGGTTGCTTCTTTTCATGTTGTTTATACTGTAGCTCTGCTTTAGTGAATAATCACTAAAAAAAATTTTACGTGCAGAGATTTTCTCTCTCTGATTCAGACTAGGCTCCAGTATTTTGAAAGTATTTTGCTCTCTTTTGTGGACTTAGCTGGACCAGTTTAATGTTACATGAAATAATATCATTTCCCTGACTGTGTACCATTTTCTTTTTCATTTATGTATTGATTATGATCTAGAGCTTACAAGATCCTGTAAATAAATTAAGTGAGAAAGCTGAAAAGGAGGAGGATTTACAGACTGCAAGCACCAAATCAGTGGAGGATCAGCAGAGTCCGTAAGTCACGTGTCCTGCATCTCAGAACAATGTATTTTTTTCATCTGTGCTGTGCTTTCCAATCGATCTTTGAGTTTGTCTGTTTTTTAAAGGTTATTGTGAGGCGCCTGTCATGCTTATAACTGTAAATACAGGCTCACTTTATTTGAACACTAGAGATTTGGATAAGTAGAGATCAAAGTGGAGAAATTCCTGTAATACTGCAGTGTATATATCAGATCCCCAGCCAAGGAACCACGCATAAAAGTTCTGTCGTAAACTAAAAGTGAGCAATGTAGAACAAGTAAAATTAGGCCCTTGAATTAACTGCTTTCTGCTTTACTCTTTCTATTTAATAAGGGGGAAAATGCAAAAACTGAAAAATAAAGAGAAACAGTAAACAACTTAATTCAAGAAAAATGATAATATTGCTCTCCGTCCTTTATCCCTTTCATGCTCTCTTCCTTGCACCTGGGAACAGGAGCTGAATTCTTGCTTGCTTTAAGCACTGATTAATTTTTATGATGTATACAATGTTGGCTATTAATCTAGTACAGCAGTAGGTGCTTTGCAAAGAGAACATCTAAGTGAGCTGATTCTATTGTGACTTGAGTTACCTGCGGCTCTGAGGTCAGAGGGATATATGAATGGGATGTATGTTAATCTTCAGAGCAGCTGATCAGGGGATGGGAGAACTGGAGGATGAGATGTGATCCCTCGCCTATGGAAATGTCAAGATTCAGTTGCGAGGACATACAGTGATGTAATCCTGATGCCACCTGTTGTTTTGACCATCCAAGTAAAGTACCTGCGTATGGATCGGATGTCAAAAAATTAAGAACAATTTGAATGCTGGTTACTGGGTTTTGTTTGGCTGGTTTTTAGAAGTCTTTTGGAAGTTGCATTTTTAAACAAATTAAAGAATCAGAAGACATTTTCCACTAGCTACAGGTTTTAAGTGAGTCCTATTTGGGGGTTAAACAGGTTACAAAGGACACAGCCAAGTGATCTTGTGCAGGTGTCTGTTTTCACCGCACTACTGTGAATCCATTGGTTATAATGAGACATTAGTAAAGAATCTCAGAAAAAAAAATTCTCCTAAAACTGAAGAAGGAACTTTTGGAATAAGGAAAAGAGTATTAGGAATGAACTACTTAGTATGTAGTCCTGTTTTGAGTGCAGAGGACTGGACTAGGTGACCTCACAAGGTCCCTTCCAGTCCTGCACTTCTATGATTATTCCCTGAAGCTTCCTCCACTCCACCCCAATTCAGAGCTTGTGCCTAGAAACTTCCCCAGTCTCCATATTACCGGAGTTTAAAAACAAAAGCAAAACAATACACCTATCCTGAGTGCTAGAATCATGGTTCATGTTGATACTAGGTATAGTATTGTAGATCTTGCCAGAAAACACAACAGCTGTCATGTAATAGGCACACTTGCTTGTGTCATGGCTTTTCACAACCCTCTGTAATAGAGAAGAAAGAACAGTTTCCCTTTCCCTCATTTTCTTCCTTAAAACAAAAATATTAATAACCATTTCTAAGGCTTTAGAAAAAATAAATATAAATCCCCATGGAATCATTAAAAGCTTTTAAAACATATTTCAAATATCTGACTTGTTTGCAGGGGTGGAATTGAAGTCATTACCTTGATTAATGAACTTACATTACTCTTATCAGGTCATTTATTCTTCTGGTACTCAACTATGAGACCATTGGTTAAGTCAGTAACACAACCCCTTTACCTTTCTGCATTTGATGGCTGTTGAATTTTACTTATGTTGTGAACACAGGTTAAATTAACATGACTGGGGGTTTTTGTTTTATTTTTAAATAATCTTAGGGCTTGTCTACACACACAAATTGTACTGCTTTTACTATACTAGTATATGGTTGAAGCAATGCAACCCCCACTACTGTGGAATCAGTTATATTAGGGCTATATAGATAACTACATTTATTTGGTTAAATATGCCACTAATCAAAATAGTTAGACCAGTATAAAAATTGTGTGTAGACCGACCTTATGTTGCTTGTTCATAACATCAGCATTGTTGATTCATTCTTTCCAAATCTGTGCTGACACTGAGGGCTGGTCTACACTACGGGGGGAAATCGATCTTAGATACGCAACTTCAGCTACGTGAATAACGTAGCTGAAGTCGAGTATCTAAGATCGGATTACTCACCCGTCCTCACCGCGCGGGATCGATGTCCGCGGCTTCCCCTATCGATTCCGGAACTCCGTTGGGGTTGGTGGAGTTCCGGAATCTATATAAGTGCGCTCGGGATCGATATATTGCGTCTAGATGAGACGCGATATATCGATCCCCGAGCAATCGATTTTTAACCCGCCGATACGGCGGGTAATCTAGACGTAGCCTGAGATGGATGTAACTTGATTGGAGTCAGTGGACTTGCACTAGGAGTGAATCTGGCCCATACTGTTTGCTGCCATAGATCGAGTACGCAAAATGTTTTTGTGGGGGATGATTATAGCTCCTTAGTGAGAAGTGGGCAAAACAAAATCTGGATGCACAGAATCCAATTGTATATTGTCCGTTACAGATTTTTAGCTAGATAAAAATGGGACTTAAGCCACTTGACAGTTTCTCTTCCACCCCGTTTAATCTTTAATAGGTTTTGCAGACAAAATATTAGAAGGCAATAATTTACCACCGTACTTGGGAAGTAAAGGGATTAGTGTAAATTACTGTTTTATTGCTACTGATGTAATGCTGTTATGGTACAACTGAAGAAGGAAAGTATCCAAAGTTTCTTCCTTTTACAAGATGTATGACACTAAAACATAGAAGTGTGCTCTTAATTCTTTTCACTCTCCAATTTAAGGTTGATTTCACTAGATGAGGAGAACCACAGCAAGGAACCGGCCTATTCAGGTATTATTTAATATCCTAATGTTTCTCAGTTGTGGTGATCTGTGTAACGTATGTATTACTTTCTGCAAGCTAATTCATAGAGATTCGTAGAATTAAGCACACAGGGCCGGCTGCAGGCACCAGCTCCGCAAGCAGCTGCTTGGGGGCGGCCAACGGTGAGGGGCGTCACGTCTGGGTCTTTGGCGGCGGGGGCCTCGGTCCCTCTCGGAGCAAAGGACCAGGTGCCGAATTGCCACCGAAGACTGAAGCGGCGGCAGTAGAGCTGCAGATTGCGATTGCGGATTGATTGATTGATTGATTGATTTTCTTTTGCTGCTTGGGGCGGCAAAAACCCTGGAGCCGGCCCTGTAAGCACAGAAGGGACCATTACATCACCCAGTCTGAACTCTAGCCTGCTGATTTTAAAATGTTTATCCCTGGTCGATGTAGTTTACTCAGGCCCAGATCTTCAGAGGTATTCAGGCACCTAACTCCCATTGAAATCACATCACCGTTGATGTCAGTGGGCATTAGGCACCTGAATATCTTTGAGGATCTGGGCCTAAGTTTCTGATGGACCAGAAATCACTTTGTCAACCTCATATGACAGGAGTACGCAATCCTGCTTCTTTCCAAATACCAAACAGAAATATTTATCGAACACTTTTGCCTTTTTTGCTTTATTATTACCAGTTTTACCATCCTCGTCTGGCTATTCCCATTGCTAGGGCTTTTGTTCCTAATATACTTAGCCTCCTTTTTATTGTCCTTAGCCCTGCCAGGCATGGATTTTTTCTGTGATTTCTTTAGCTCCTGCTGTCAATTTTCATAAGTTCTCATTTATAATGAGTTCTATCTAAGTAACTTTATTCCATTTGTTATATTGCTTTTTAAAATCTCTAATTGCTGCCTTCACTTTGCCATAGGTCCAGGATGAGCTTTTAGCCAAAGCTGTCATTGTTTAATTGTGGCTTTTTGGCCACCTATTAGCTCTTCCTTAAGCACTCCCATTTTCATTCAGATTTTTTCTGTTTAAATTTTTATTCCCAATACATTTTTTTAGGCAATCACCAACTTCCAGTACAGTGACTGATTAATCTTTATCCTTCATTATGAGAGCCAAAACAATGTTACCTCATGTTGGGTGCAATACCTTTTGTGTTAGTAAATGTGTATACTTTGATGTTTTTACATGCTGGAGGTCCCATGCAGCAAGCAGTATCTCCCACATTGAAGTCTCCGTAATATTTTTTCTTTTTGATGCCTTACGGATAGGTGCTTAAGGACTAACTGCTCTTCCTCTTTCCCCCAACGCCACAGCCCCTAGCCAGGCCAGAAGCTGGAGTTGGGCCGCCCAGGGAGCCTGAGCCACTTTGGAGAGCCCCGGACCCTCTACCTGCCCTGGGCAGAGGGCCGGCGGATCCTAGAGCAGCCCCAGGCCCATGTTCATACCCTCCTGGTGACTTTTTACTGTTCATTTTATCAATTTGTTCCAAAACCTCCTCTATTGACACCTCAATCTGGGCCAGTTCCTCACATTTGTCAGATAAAAATGATGGCTCAGGTGTGGGAATCTCCCTCACATCCTCAGCTGTGAAGATCAATGCAAAGAGTTCATTTAGCTTCTCCCCAAGAACCTTGTCTTTCCTGTGTGCTCCTTTAGCACCTTGATTATCCAGTGGCCCGAATGATTGTTTGAAAGGCTTCCTGCTTATGATGTACTTAAAAATTGATTTGCCTTTAGTTTTTATGTCTTTTGATAGTTGCTCTTTAAATTCTTTTTTGGCCTGCCTTGTTATACTTTTACACTTGCTCTGCTAGAGTTTATGCTCCTTTCTGTTTTCCTCAATAGGATTTGAATTGCAATTTTTAAAGGACACCTTTTTGCTTCTAACAGAGTCTTTTAGACTGCTGTTTAGCCATGGTGGCATTTTTTTGGTTCTCTGTTTTTTCTGGGAGGGAGGGGGCAGGGGGATATATTTAGTTTGAACCTGGTGTTCTCATGCAGCTTGCAGGCATTTCACTCTTACTGTTCATTTTTGTTTCCATTTAAGTCTCTTCCTCATTTTTGTGAATTTCCCCTCTTTGAAGTTAAATGCTAGATCTTCTTTAGTATTTCCCCTGCTCCTAGGATGTTAAATTTAATTACATTATGGTCATTATTACCAAGAGGTTCAGCTACATTCACCTCTTGGACCAGATTCTGTGCTCCACTTAGGGAAAAACAAGAATTGTTTCTCCCCTTATGAGTTCCAGAACTAGCTGCTCCAAGGATCAGTCATTAATGGTTTCTAGAAATTTTATCTCTGCATCCCATCCTGAGGTGACATATACCCAGTCAATATAGGGATAGTTGAAATCCCCCATTATTATTGTTGTTTCTATTTTCGTAGCCGCTCTGTATCTCCCTGGGCATTCAAAATCACCACCACCATCCTGGTCAGGTGATCGATAGTATATACCTACTGCTGAACTTGGTTTGACCTACTTCATGTGTTTGATTACAGCTGAAGATGGGAAGGACATCCTTTCTACCTTAGGAGGAAGCTTTGATTATAAAGAGAATTCTGGTAACCTAGACTGAAACTGCTTTACTTTACAATTTATAACTATTGATTACATAAGATTCAATGAATGACTAATAATTTTTTGTGCTTTGCTTTTTAACCACTAGGTGCCATAGATGATTTATTAGACCTGAAACCTGAAGAAACTGGTATGTGAAATTCATGCATGTCTATTTTATCAGTTTTCCAAAAGCAAAACACCAAAAATAATTTTAATCTTATCTTTTTCTAAATGAGATCATCCACCTACAGTATTTAAATATTGTTAAAGAACTTCAGCTCTGCATACATAATTTGTCTGCACTAAATCTGATATTTTAATAAAAAGTAAACCCGATTGAGTGCAATAGGATTTACAGTACTGCAATTTGTTTGCCAAAAAATATAATTGTCTTGCTGGCAAAATATGTAATTCATATTTATTTCAGTGGGGCTAATGTTGTGCATGTTACAATGTCATTCCCATCCTTCCTATAATGTTTAATAGTCCTGTCTTTTATTCTTCTTTGCTTTTTATGCCCACCTTGTCATTATAGTTGGTACTGACTCTAGCCGCTATAACTTTTTTGGCAATATGGCAGATATCAGTACCAGAAACAACTGATTTGAGCTCTTTTAAAAACTTAAAAGAACTGTTGAGTTCTCTGACTCTCCCTTGTTCATTAAAACAGATATGCTGTTCTCATTTATACATGGGAGAACAATCTATAATATATACCCTCTGCTTGTATCCTCTGCTGGTTAGACTAGTGTCAGCACTAAAGGATGAGTAGTATTCACTGTTCTTTCCCAGCTGTGCTGTTTTAGCCTGTCTTTTTCTCCTACCCCCACTTCCGTTTAAGGCGGTCCCAACTAATGATAATGACATCCTTTGTTTACCGCACTATTTTATGAAAATGCAGTAACACTTCATGCAGTGGTTTCATTTGCTCCTAATTTACTTATCTCAGAAGGCCACACAGTCTTTTGTGACTCAAAAACATTCTGTAGCTGAGTCATATAGATTGGAGAATATATTTTAGGCTATCTGAGGAGGAGCCTATGAAGTATAGAATTCCAAATGGGAAGGAGTGGATACAGATATCTACACTTTAGTTAAGACAACGGAACTGTCTAGGGGGGAAAAAGTTTTTCA
Organism: Chelonoidis abingdonii; assembly: GCF_003597395.2. Classification (NCBI taxonomy): domain Eukaryota; kingdom Metazoa; phylum Chordata; order Testudines; family Testudinidae; genus Chelonoidis; species Chelonoidis abingdonii. The sequence continues at coordinate 53,587,144 of NC_133770.1, read as the reverse complement.
GCAAAAACTTAGTTTTTGCCAAAAATGCAGGTTTGGTTTGAACAAAATATGTTGCAAATTTGTTTTGAATTTGCTGAATTGTTTTAAAAAAAAAAAAAAAGTTCTGATGTTTTTGAAGTGAAGATTATTTGATTCAAAATGATTTTTCATTTTGAAAGTTCTATTTTATGCTTCAAAAATTTTAAGAAGCTCTAAATCAAAAGGAAATAATTCATTTCATATTGAACAAAATGTTGCATTTTGGGTCTAAATGAATTTGATTATTTTTTGAGGTTGTGGAAAATTTCAAAAAATTTCATTTTCAGGTCAATCCGAAAATAATTTTTGGAATTGCCAGAAAACTGAAAAAAATAGTTATTTGCATAGCTCTGTTTTTGAAGTGCTGATGGAAATATTATCTAGGGCCATGGAGATGCTGACATATGTGTAATAGAGAGCCCCAGACTCTCCATGTATAAACTGTTAGACATGGTGAGTTTTTGCTTTGTGGCTTAATATTGTGTCCCTCTTGTGCCTGGTAGTGGCCTTTTTCTCTCTTTCCTTTTTCCACCACTTCCACCATCTTCTATGTCAAACATTTCTACAGGAGTCATAGGTAAGGCCTGGTCTATGTACAGGTTTTGAACCAATTTAACAGTTTCTGAAAGAGTTAGATCTGTACAATCCTTAGCATGGAGGTGGTTATGCTGGTATAAAGGTGCTTGTGGTGGTATTGCTTATTCCTCTAATTTTATCAAAATAATATCTACTGGTATAAACACCTTGATACCTATACAACTGCGAGGGGGGATTTTACCACTTTAACTCTACCAGTACAGTTAAAGTGGCACAATTTTTGTGTGTACACAAGTCTTAATTCGCCTTCTGTGTTGTTTGGCAGTGCTTTCAAGCCACATTATTCTTCTCTCACCTTTTTTTTTTAAATACCCTACAGAATGGTTCTAAAGGACACATACATGTTACTTGTATTCAAACAGACAAAAATGAAATGTGAGGGCAGGATTTTTTTAAATGTGGTGTTTAAACATTTCCAGTGCTCAGAGCTGGCAAGGAAAGGATATGTGGGAAAATGGGCAATGAAGAAGAAATGGTGGATAGAAAGCAAAGGAGAAAAACAAAAAGTAAAACAAATATGAAAGTGTCAGAGAGTGGTATGAAGAAAGAAAGTCCATAACTTATGACCTAGTATAGCTACCACACTAGAATAGTCAGAAGAAATTGAGTTTTCAGATTTAAATCTTCATGTGTAATTTCTTCACTTAATTAGGTGTGACACACATGAAAACTGCAAACCTAGCATAGTTTTGATCTGAGCTGTATCATTGCAAACTTTCTTCCTGTTGTGGTAAATTTACTTTGTGGTGAGGTGCAGTAATGGTATCACATTATCACTAGTAACAACACTCTTAATACATGTTATCTTCTCCTGCTAGTCTTGAAACTTCATGAAAGTAAAACATTTCCTGCTGAAACGCTAGGAGAGTATGTGAGTGCTTAGATATCAGAGTGATAAATTCCTGAGAAATACTAGAGAGAGTACTGTTGTTACCATAGTCATGAGTGCACTGTAAATATATGGATAAGTACTGCTAAGTGAACTTTGAAAAGTTTTGAAGGTATTAATGTTCTTAGCCACACCTCTGAGATGAGGGAGGTGGGATGAAAATCTCATGAGATAGGTTTTCTTGTGATACTTCCGGTAATTTCTAATAGGAATGCCAGGAGAATAGGCTTTTCTGTGCTCTTTCCATTTTTGATCCCACCTAAGAAATGCAGAGCCATATAAAATTGTACATTAAAAAGATGTTTAAATGTTTGGATTCTACCTTAATATTGGCTAAAAATTCAGGCTGGTTCTTATTTTATAGGAGCTGGTTTACTCATTCCTCATGTGTAGATGTTTGTATTCTCCTATGTGATATTGACTCATATGCCTATTTAAAACTCAAGTTCTGCCCCTTTTCTCTCTACTGACTCTGCTGTGGTCACTTCAGTGTAAATCATTATGGTCATGAAAAAAAAGAACACATTGAAGTAGGGAGTTAGATTTAAATATAATGTAGTGACCATTTTGCCTCATGAGATCCTGTTGTCCATTCTTACGGTCTCTTATGCCAAAAACATTAAAAGCATCTGTAATCTCTACAGTGGAGGACAAAGTAAGATAACTAGTCATCTGACGCTTTGCAAAATGAAGCTGCCTCTTGTGCTTTCACATGCTCGAGGTATACATAATTGAGGTAAACTGATCAGTTTCATTAATGTGATAGTATCAGACTTGTAACCAGTGCTAAGTAGAAGATGGAAACCACTGTTTTCATTATCAGCATAATCCCTCAATATACCTGTAGTTCTAAACATTTCTGGATGAAGATGAAAGTAACCTTATTGATTAAATCCAGAGATGGTTTCTTTCAGTTTGAGTACTGTGACAATATCAGATGTAACCAGATGGTTAATAGTTATGATCGGGAATTATGTGCGCTGTGTAGAGGGGGTGGGAGTAGACTTTTTCAAAACACCAACCTTGCCAGCAATAACCTAGCAGCTTCTTTAACCACAGTTCCTTTGATATAGAAGGGAAAACAGGTGAAGAGGATAACGAGGGTTAAGAGCTGGGACTTTCAAAAGTACTCAGTGCTGGTCTAACGGTGCTCCCATTAAAATTAATGGGAGTTTTAACATTGACTTCAGTGGGAGAAGAATTAGGCCACTGCTGAGTGTCTTTGAAAATCCCCCTCAACATGTCTAATAGGCAGTTTTTTTCAAATAGAGACCCCCAACTGATCCAGTCATTCATCAGTGGCAGAGGCGGCTCTAGACATTTCGCCGCCCCAAGCACGGCATCATGCTGCGGGGGGTGCTCTGCCGCTCACCTGTCCTGTGGCTCCGGTGGACCTCCCACAGGCGTGCCTGTGGAGGGTCCACTGGTCCCGCAGCTCCACCTAAGCCACGGGACCAGCGGACCCTCTTCAGGCACGCCTGCGGGAGGTCCACCGGAGCCGCGGGACCAGTGGACCCTCCGCAGGCATGCCGCCGAAGGCATCTTGCCTGTCACCCTCCCGGAGACAGGCAGAGCGCCCCCCGCGGCGTGCTGCCCCAAGCACACGCTTGGCATGCTGGGGTCTGGAGCTGCCCCTGATCAGTGGGTCAAAAAGTCCAACTGAACAAATGTTTGCTATATATTTGAATCTTACACAGGCAGCCTTCTATTTGGACATGCAGCAATCTGATTTAATTCAAGGTCAAATGAGTCTTTTTAGAGTGCATGTATAACTGGAACGCACACAGCAAGCAGAAAAGCAGCCTTCTAGAATTTATTAAACCTTGGACTATACGGTGGTTTGGTTTGTGATTATGAACTTATACTGCATTTTAAATGGAAAAAAGTCTCTGTGGAGGTAATTGTTTTCAAGTACCTATCAAAGAATACCTTGCTGCATAAGCTGCAACTGGACTTGTCCACGGAAACTGGGCCTGGAAATGGAAAACCACAGACATCCACACCGAGTATACAATCTGAATAGGATTCAGTATATTGAAACTGAATTGAAGTTTTCTGTATTCCACTTTGTTCTGCGTTTGTTTCCCTGAAAGTTAATTTGTCTTGTTCCTCACGTTTTGTTTAAAATCAGCTTTGAAAGACCATCTGGCAAACTCCCTGGAGCCTGAGTCTGGTGATAAGGATGATATGGTATTGTTGAATGAGATCCTCAATGCTTCCTCATTGGATGAGGGGGAATTCAGCAAAGAGTGGACAGCTGTCTTCGGAGAAGACCCGCTCACTGACCTCTCCACTGCCTCTTCAGTCGGAGAAATGGAGAGCACGCCATCATCAGTGCCAGCACCATCAGGCTTTCTTCCCTCACAGCTCTTAGACCAAAACATGAACGATTTACAGTCCTCTCTACATGGTGAGTGTGTGTCTTGCATTTGCGTAAGCTTTTCCACATTTTGGACCTTAGTCTCTCTACTTCAGTTCCCAATCTTTGTCCATCTTGGCTGTTTAGAGTGTAAACTCTTATGGTATGTCTACACTACAATAAAATGCCTGTGACTGGCCCATGTCAGTTGACTCCAGCTTGGGCAGTGGGGCTATAACATTGCTGTGTAGACATTCAGGCTCGGGCTGGTGGCCGGCCTCTGGGAATAAACATCTACACTGCAATTTTATAGACCTGTGAGCCCGAGTCAGCTGACATGGGCCAGCCACTGGTGTTTTATTGCAGTGTACAGATGATACCCTGAGGGTCAGAAATTGTCTCTTACTATACGTATACATGGTATCTCATGCAATGGGGACTGATCTGATGTGGAGCCTCTTAGGCATGCTGTAGTACAAGTTGTTGTTATTTCCAAAGGAAAAAGCAAGCCAGTTTTATTTTTAAAAGTTCTTGGTTAACAAACATTCACTCTCTCTAGGTTTTTATATTCCACTGCAAATGTAGCTCTCTAGTTCAGCTTCCTTTTTAAAGGGAACGTTAGCTTTCTTCTTGCTGTACTTTTGATCCCATTTACTTATCCATAATAATTAAAGGACTCTTGTTAACGTTATCTGTGTAGACATATCATTCAGCTGGAGAAAAATGTGCAACTTGCCGGTTCCATTTCTAAATTGAATTGTGGTAACTTTTTTTTTAACTTACTTCTGACATTTGCAGGGCTGAAAAGTAAGCTGCTTAACTTCCTTACTGTCTCACTGATAATCTTTTTGTCTAGTCATGTCATAAAGCCATTCTCAGTGAACAGGCAAGCCAGAATAGGCTCAAGGCCAACAAATGCTTTCAAATTTATAAATTGCAGTTTGTTTTTTCAAAGGCAAAATTCCTCTCTCTAACTTGCTCTGTAGTGATAATGGGAATACAGTACAGGAGAGTACTTCATAAAGATACTCTGGTAATCTCTTAAAGCAGTCCTTTTCAGATCCAGCGTATTATCACAAAACTCAGCACAGTTTGTATTGAGGACTTTTTTTTAAATTGGTTTCTTGTTGAACTGTCTGTTCTAGTCAAGCAAGAGCAGAATCCAGTGTCTCTTTCAGAGGCGTTCTGCTCCCCAACTCTTAGTGCAAGCACAAAAAGGAAAAACTATGTGAGAGTTAAATACTGTTCTACAATATGTTCAGATTTGTGGTCTGCCAGTCTCATCAGTGTAAATCTCCCGTCAGTTAGTTCTTTGAGCCAAATACTGGTGTCACGGAAGTCAGTGGGAGAAGGTTTCCAGGCAAAATTCCCATTTGTTTCTGTGAAATTAGAATTTGGCCTCATTTGCTTAACCGACTCAGCCTATCCATTGCCAACCATTGGCATATAAATGAGGCCTCTGATTTCTGTAGTAACCAGTAAACACTGATAAAACACCACTATGCCAAAGAGGGTGGGGGGAAATGTTTATCCAGTAAACTCCAGAAAAACACTGGAAATGGTTACTCAGTTCATGTTTCCTTCATCCCTTTCCCGGTGCAGTTTGTTTATATAGGCCAGGGGTTCTCAATCTGTGGGTCAGAACTCCAAAGTGGGTTGCAACCCCATTTTAATGGGGTCGCCCAGGCTGGTGTTAGGCTTGCTGGGGCCCTGGGGCTAAAGCTAGAGCCCGAACCCCACTGCCTGGGGCTGAAGCCGAAGCCCGAGCCCCACTGCCTAGGGTCGTAGCCCCAGGGCTAAGGTTACATGCCTCCTGCCCAGGGCAGAAACCCTTGGGCTTCACCTGTGGACCCCCACTGGCCCAGGCTGGCGAGGCTGGTGTGTGCTTGGGCTTCAGTCCCCCCTCCTGGGGACATGTAGTAATTTTTTGTCGTCGGAAGGGGGTCATGCTGCAATGATGTTTGAAAACCGCTGATGTAGGCAATGCCCCTGGTCCCTGGCTTGTATCTGACATTGTATCGTGCTGGGTATATCATGCTCAACTAGAGTGGCAGCAAATTCCTACATTTCTATTCTCCATTCATTAGACGGAACATTGTGCACTTGTGTGGGATTTAAAACAATACTGTATTACGAATTGTGGAAGCAATTTAAAAAACTCTTCATCGCACAAGAGCCCCAGAAGAATATGTCCATGGTTATCAGGTTTTCATTGTGGAAGACGGCAAAGGAAAGAAGGTACTAGTGTGCAAACATCGTAGAGCAGAGGTTGGCAACCTTTGGCACAAGGCCCGTCAGGGAAATCTGCTGGTGGACCGGGACGGTTTGTTTACCTGCAGCATCCGCAGGTTCGGCTGATCACAGCTCCCACTGACCGTGGGCGGAGGGATTCACTGTGGTTCACTGTGCCAGGCCAGTGGGGGCTGTGGGAAGTGGCGTGGGCCAAGGGATGTGCTGGCCGCCGCTTCCCACAGCTCCTATTGGCAGGGAACTGCAAACCCGCGGCTAGTGGGAGCTGCAATTGGCTGAACCTGCAGATGCTGCAGGTAAACAAACCGGCCTGACCCACCAGCGGATTTCCCTGATGAGCCGCATGCCAAAGGTTGCTGGTCCCTGCTGTAGAGTTATGATACATATTGTGCGTCAGAAAAAACTTCTACTAGAATGATCAGACATTGGTAGTCTAGAATACACACACAAACCTGAAAAACCCACCATCAAAACCAGATACCTTTAGCGCTGTTCCAGCTGTACATTAGTGAAACTGTGACAAGATTTAAAAGAAACAGATGAGATGGATGTGGCACATGAACTTACAAGGGCTTTGGTACAATCTAGTGTAAGCCTTCTTCAAGCAGATTGGCTGATAGGCTTCCTTTATTATTGATAATTCTAACTTTGTAGTGTGTACGTTTAAACTTTTAACAGTGCAAGGTCACATTTTAAAGAGGCCGCTGGTGAGGGACCTGTGGCATAATTGTCCAGTTTGCCTGTACGAATATAGACAATGCATCTCTGCCCTAGATTTCCATCTCTTTTCCCTTCTTACTAGAGTTGGTGACAACCTGCTGTTCATTGGCAGGGAAAGCACATAAAAGACCCTTGCCACCTCTAATTTTATGTGATTCTGTGGCCATGTCGACACTTACATTAGATTAACTACACTACAATCAATGCAGCAAGTGTTGATTTAGCAGGTCTGGTGAAGACACACTAAATCGATAGGAGAGCACTCTCTCATCGATTTGTGTATTCCACCTCCCTGAGAAGCATAAGGGAAGTCAACGAGAGACGCTCTCCCGTCAACGCAGCGCAGTGTAGCCACCTCGGTAAGTGGATCTAACTACATCGACTTCAGTTACATTATTCATGTAAGTTAGATCGATTTACCATCATAGTGTAGACCAGGCCTATAAAACACTCCTGCTGTCTATTTTAATAAAATGGCCTTGGCATTAGTTATAAACAGAGGGGAACCGCTTTACCTACCAATCAAATAGAAAGAGGACAGATCGCCACAGTAATGGCGGTAGTCTACTGAAGCGAGCAAGACTCTAGGGTATAGACTTTATCTTAAATGGTCTTTGAAACAGGTCCCAGTGGCACCAGGACCCAGTATCTGACATGGCATCAGGCATGGCAAAAGATAAGAAAGTAAGTAGAGGGATGGAGGAAGAGGAAAGTGGAGCGAAACTATGGGAGACAGAGAAGAGACGGAAGGTGTGGGCTTGTAGAAAGAAGAGAGATGAGAACAATTGATAGATATAGATATAGATATGGCACTTAAGATATCCTAGAATTAGGGGCCATTGATCACTAAAATTGGTGGTTGGATAAGTAAGTCACATGCAGAAAAGACAACATTATGATTGGATTACTGGGAAGAGGATCTGGCTACATATATACACAAACGTAGCACCACATATCATGGTTAGACTTGTGGTAGCATATACCCTTTAATCATCATCATAATGAAAGGACTGAAATAACATGCACCCATTATAGCTACAATAAGCACCTTATATAATTGTAAATGAAATAATTTAAGGGAAAAAGTCCTATTTTCCTGTGTGTTTACATTGCACATTTAACAGTGTAATATGGAAGCCTTGTGCTTGTGATCCTGTCTGTCTCTACTGGCTGAGCCCAGCGATTGCAAAATCCACAGCTCTCTCACAGGAGAAAGGGGTGGAGAGTGTTAACTCAAGGGTAAAGACTTGGAGTTTTGGTGCTAAAGTTGGTGGGTTCTATTCCCACTGTCGACTGTGGTGCCTTTGTGTATATGTTATAGCAGCACTTTGTGTGTAGCCAGTTTCACTGTTTACTTTGTGTAGTTAATTTCTCCCTTGCTGAAAAGAATTTTAAAACCAAGAAAGAAGAAAAAACACCCATATAAAATCTTTTTTTAAAAGGAACCTAAAGAATAAAGTTCTGGGTTTGCTATTTAAAGGTGCTTTATAAGCACCTGGAATTTTTCAAAATTAATCATTTTAAAATAGCTGCAAGTTAAGTGTCCCTTTAAATACTTAGGTTTTGCCAATAAGTGAAATGATGGTCCCTGGAACTACACAAGAGCAGCAACAGAATAAAAAAAGTACAGCATGGGTCAGTTTTTAGCTAAATTGTAGTCACATTTACCACAATTCAGATGTTAAAAATCCTCCCACCCACCCTCCTGCCTGATTGGATTGTCTGCACTGGAGCTTCTGTGAACAGCAACTCATTCGACTATTTTTTGGAAATGTGCTTGGAAGGTGGTTTTATTAGGAGGGAGGGAGGCAGGACAAGAGCTCTTTTAGGCAGACTGGAAGTTCAGCGGTGCAGATGGAAAGCACACGATTGCCTTAGCCTTTCAGAACGTGCACCTGGTTAGCAGAAACACTCTGCTCAAGGACATTGCTCCTCTGCAGAAGTTAATGGCTTATCTCTGTGGAAATGAGGGAGAATATGAGCAGCAGTAACCATAACTGGTAAAGGGCTGAGGTGTTGTATGACTCCATCAACTGATATGAGTTTTCTGCTTAAAGTACCCAGGATGATACGAGTTCATTAAGTAATTACTGTTGATTAACACTAATGCCACCATGTTATTGAATTTTAGGCTGGGCAGCTAACAGTGTTAGTCATCCATCTATACCACAGCCAGCACAGAAATCAAACAGCCTGAATGTGAACACCAGCAAGATGCCTGCGAAAGGTGATATGTTCATTATTAGTGTTTTCCATTGCTCTACGATTATTTGCATAATACATTTACCTTCAGGAATTGTATGTGCACACTAATTAAATACTTTAGATAGTCGGTGTTGGAATATATATGTATTTGTATTTGCAGGCACTAAAGAGCAATCACTTAAGTTCCAGTGAAATTTCTGATGAAACACAGGGGTTTCTGCTCTAAAATCTGTGAGACAGAGAGTTGCATCCACATGCACTCAGTCTGAACTGAGCCTCATTTGTTCTGGAGTTCAGGGAGGACATTATGGCTAAAGTACAGACCTCTGATATGATAGAACAGAGTCCTAACTGAATATGCTGATCAAGATGTTATTTCAGTGACGTGCCCCATGTTACAGTAATCTGTGTGCTTTGAGGTGCCTGTAGCAATTATATTGCAAAGAGTGCAATCCTGCATCTTTTACCAGGACAAAACTCCCATTGGCTTTGCTTGGGGTTTGCTGAAAGACTGGGCAAAGTAAATGTAATGTGTTCGTTACATGTCTCTAGCTTCTTGTGTGTGTGCACAAATTCCTCAAAGATCTCTTACCCAGGAAAGACCGGTGACCTAAACTGTATTTTTATTTCCTTGCTGAAGTGTGTGAAGTTTCTTTGCATGGTTAGGTGTGTAGGGCTGAGTGGGTTTTGGCATCTGTTTTAGATGTGGTCATAAAGTGGGTGGGGAAGTCGCAGTTGTGATAATTGCATCAGAAAAGGGCAGTTACAATAAACTTCATTGGTTTAGTCTAAAACCTATTCCAATAATTCTGCGGGTGGCAAAGAGATTCTGCTTCTCAGACATACAGATAGTGAAGTCAGACCCAGCAGAACTTTTCTTGTCCATAAATTGCTTTGTGAACCCAGATTGCTTCCGATGAACCCCAGAACACAGTACCTTCCACTGAGAGGAAGTATTTTATTTCACATAAAATATCATCTGTATCTGGGACAGCTCCACGGGTTACCAAAAACAACATGCTGACTACACGACCAGAAATGCAATTCTCTCCTCCTCCCAGGAATTCAGCCCATTCACGCACACAGTAGTCATGAACTCACCGACAGCAATCAGAGACACCGCCTGTCACTTGCACCCTACTAGGGGTGGTCGAGCAGAGTGATTGCCTTGGGCACCTTCTTCCAGGGTGCGCTGTCCCACTGTGTCACTTGGTTGTTTTACTGCACTTTGGCCAGTTGGCCGTTTTTGCTGTGCTGATTGGCTGTTTTTTGGCTTGGCACAGAGGAGGGAGGGAGGGCGGGAAATGAAAACATTTTCTGCCCTTCCTGGATGGTAAGAGAAAACAGAAGGCATCTGGGACAACTGTTAACAGAGACTTCCCACAACTCCTTTGACTAACGAGCCCTAATACGTGCAGCTAGTACTGAAGAGACCATTATGTAGTGTTAGAGACCTTTCAACCAACTGCACAGTAACTTGCCTCCCTTTTCTAACTAAGCTGTTTGAGATCCTAGCACTCCAGTGCCAGCTGCCTATGTTTTGGATCGTTCAGGCTAGGGCATGGTACTCAGACAGTACTTGTTGCTCTGATGGATATCTTCCTCCTGTTCATAGGAAAAGGAAGTACATCCCATGATCATTTGGTTTCATCTCTCTGGCACCTGAGATCATGTACTCCTGTCCCACCTAGCAGCTGCTTCAGGGGTGAATGGAAATGCCCTGAAATGACTGAGGTCCCTCTTCTCAAACTGAACTCAGATCATTAAGGGCAACTTTTCCTCCTAAGAGGGTCCTTCATTTCAGTGCTTTTTGATTACCCAGCCAGCTAGCCCCTTCCTGAGACTTAGCCCCAGCCTATCAGACACAGATAAGGCTATGGGGAAAAATTCATTCAAAATCTCCAGGCTTGTTTATTGGAATTCATTCTATCGAGGTGTGAAGCTGCTAACCCTGAATAGCTCCAGCAGTTACAAAATGCAACAGCCTATTAACATAGCAGGTTGCTGTGAACACATCACTCTGTTCCTTTTGGTGAATAAAGAGACAGTTCAGGGTCTCCAGTCTTGGTATTCAAAGCCTTACAGAGGATTGGCCCTGGCTACGTGAAATATCTACTCTCCCTCTACAGCTATAACCACTACATTCCAACAGAGTAATGAAACTGTTGACCAAGCTGGGAGGCTTGCAGGAGACAGAGCTTTCACAGGAGAAGATTGGAAGTGGTTAGTCCCGTGGCTAAAGCTACATGGAAAACTCATTTCCCTCACTTTGCTCTCCTTCCTTCACATTCACAAACATAATCAAAACACCTGTCAAGTTATCATGCAATTTCTCCTACAGGCTGGAAATAGGGAGATGGGGAGTGTAGGGAGGGGAGAAATTGTGTATCTCCAAATAATTAGGAAGTGCTCAGATATTTAAAATTGGGGAGCATATAAATACCTGTGTAGACTGATGTGCTACATGCATTTCTACAGAAATGGGTGGATATTTAATTTTGTTGCAAGTAATATGTTGAAATGTAATTCATTACACTATAGCTAGAAGGAAATGTATTTTCTTCATCAGTTTAACAATACTCATGGCACTCATTTTGTTTGATCTTCTGCATTCAATCAGCTATGTTTAAGACAGTCAAGAATTCTGATGTCGTGTATTTCACTATTCCAGAACCTGCAAAGAATCCTAAAGACCTGACTGCTTGGTTCAGTCTTTTTGCTGACCTTGACCCGTTATCCAATCCTGATGCTGTTGGGAAAACAGATAAAGAACATGAATTGCTCAATGCATGAGTCTGCGGCCTATGGTAACTCACACTGCTCCGTTCATTAACACTATCTTCGGGTTTAGAAGACTACAACAAAATCAGTATGCTGTTGTGAAACTATAAAGTATGTGCCATTATAATAAAACTAAAAGGATTTAACCCGCTTTTCTATAGGTACAATTATTTGATCTTGTTTTGTATAAAGAGTTTGCATTTATTTTCTATGTGGACTTACCAAATGAGGTTAAAATTTAGGGCAGAATTCTAGCCATATTAGGATACGTGCTGCAACACTGTCTTTGCCTGAGGTATGCAGAGCTAATGCTGGAGTGAAATATAAATTATAAACCTATTTTTTTATAATGTTTCTTGTGCAAATCAAAAGATCATGTAATGGGAGGGGCTGCATGAGTCAAATAATGATTGTATTTGCCACTGCTATGTTGAGATGTAAATTCAATCTGTTTTGTTAGTATCCATAGTGAAAAATCCGTGCTGGGGCTAAATTGTTGAAGGATTATATTTGGGTCTGTCGAGCTGCTGTATTCATGGTCTCTCTGATTTAAATTATTAGAAAACTGCACTACACAAGACCAAAAATATTGCCCACAGTGCATCCTTCCTGAGTTTTTCATTGTGTCAGCAGGATTTGTACAAAGCAGAAGTTGGGTGCCACTATTGCTTACACACACCTTGAAAGCATTCAAGTTTTCTGTTAAGAGTAGTTTTCAACAAACTGATTTGATAAGCATGTGTTTCTTGAGCCTGTTGTGACACTAACTCGCCTTTAATAAAATGGTTTTGACAACAAAGAAAAAAAGACCTACGAAGGACCTCTTTTTTTTCAGCTGGAATGCTAGTGTCATTGTTGAATGCAGTATGCGCCATTCATCTGATGATGAAAATTTCAAAGAGTAGCTAATAATTCATCTCATTGCCTCAGGCCACTCAAGAATAGTAATGCAGTAGGTTGGCAAGAGAACCCTGTACTCAGATTCTTCTGCAACTCATTGTCTCTTCTGCTTCTCCCCCTTCCTTTTAAAACAGAGAACGTTAAAGGAGTGTCAGCCTTCACTTTAGCTTTGCAACTTGGGTGAGTTTGCAAAACACACTGTGCAATGTTTGTTTTTCAGTCAGTTATACATTTGGGCCCTTTTTTAAAAAAGGACTTCTATCCAGTTCCTTTCCTGTAGAGGCAATTTTGCACCAGCAATTAATTGCATCCACAATTAATTAATCCAGGTCTTCTGCCTGCTTCATGATGAGCTAGCCAACTGAGTCCGTGAATCGGGAGCCTTGAATTAATTGCTTGAAAACTAAATAAGAACACCACATCCAAGCTTCCCTGGGGAGTGGCAGCTTCCCAGTGCCCGAAGGAGAGACTACTGTGTTCTGTAGAGTTGGAATAGTAGGAGAGTTGACTAGGAGATCTCAGTGGCTTTATGTCACCACAACCAGCCCCATAAGAAATATAAACAAAATCGAAGAGAGAAACAGCTCTGTTCCTTCAGGGAGCTCTTTCATAAATCTTTCACTACTTCTTGGACTGAGTGCCCCATCAGTGCATGGCAACCTGACACTTAATCCTTGTCTCATACTATTGGTCTCGGTTATGGTGGGTGTGATGGGTTTGGTCACAGAGACCCCCCCTTGGGACTGTCACCTGACGTGCTGGAATTACCTCTGAGCCCGTTTTCCATTGCCAGCTTGGGATTTGAGAATCCTGCCTTGTTGAGCCAGACACACTAGTCTGCTGCAACACAGACCCAGGTCTGGGCCATGCCCCCAAAGCTGCAGATTTCAACCAAAAACTGCCCAGCAAGTCACCCATCTCCAGCACCCAGACACCCAGCTCCCAATGGGATCCAAATCCCAAATCAATCTCTTTTACTCTGTATAAAGCTTATGCAGGGTAAACTCATAAATTCTTCACCCTCCATAACACTGATAGAGAGAGATGCACAGCTGTTTGCTCCCCCAGGTGTTAATCACTTACTCTGGGTTAATCAATAAAACAAAGTGATTTTGTTAAGTATAAAAAGTAGGATTTAAGTGGTTTCAAGTAATAACAGACAGAACAAAAGTAAGTTACCAAGCAAAATAAAACAAAACACGCAAGTCTAAGCCTAAGAAACTGAATACAGGTAAATCTCACTGTCTCAGAGATGTTCCAACAAGCTTCTTTCATAGACTAGACTCCTTCTTAGTCTGGGACCAATCCTTTTCCCTGGTACAGTTCTTGTTAGTTCTACTTCAGGTGCTAACTAGGGGTTTTCTCATGACTGCAGCCCCCTTTATTCTGTTCCACCCCCTTTTATAGCTTTGGCACAAGGCAGGAATCTTCCACCCCACCTTGTAAATGGAAAAGCACCAGGTTTAGAATGGGTTCCAGTACCAGGTGACATGGTCACATGTCCTGTGAGATTCCAAGCCTCTATTCTTTCCAGCCTGACTCACAGGAACACAGTGAAGGCTTGCAAGGAAACAGCCATTTACAGCCAATTGTCCTGGTCAATTGGAGCCACCATTAATGGCCCACACTTTGCATAATTACAATAGGACCTCAGAGTTAACTTCATATTTCTAGTTTTAGGTACAAGAATGATACATTCATACAAATAGGATGCTCACACTCAGTAGATTATAAGTTTTGTAATGATACCTTACAAGAGACCTTTTGCATGAAGCATACTCCAGTTACATGATATTTACATTTCAAGCATATGGAGTACAACGTCATGGTGGAGGGCTGGGAGGAAGCTTGTCCTTAAAAGTGAAGCACAACAGGATGCAAAGCCGCATTTTCAGCTTGCTTCTGAGCATCTGTGTTGTGAATTGAAGGCATGGCTAAAATGTCCTGAAGTGTAACTTTTGGTAGCTCAGTTTCCTTTAAAAAACAAATGGGCCCCCTATAAAATCCATACACAGTAAGCATGGAAACATTTTCAAAATTATAGTCATCCAAAAGTTGTAGCTGCTTAGCTACAGAATTCCAAAATATTTTAAACACACGTATCCTATTCTTTTTGTTACCCCAACTTCACTGCTCCAACCTTGCCTTGTTTATTCAGCTCCTACAACTGTCATCTTGACTTCTAGACTGTGCGCATGGTGGGGCAGAATCTGTCATTTTGGTAGGTTTGTACACCACAATATAAGTTGGTCCTTTGTAATTATGGCTCATCTGGATTTGTAACCTGGGCTTTGCACTACATTTTTTTCATCCCCCATTTGGGATCACCCCCATAACTCCATCGGTGGCCGGAATGTTGGGAACATTAATGGAAATGGTCCCAGTGTTCACTGAAATCAATAAAGAGTCTCACTGTCTTCAGTGGCCCACTAGCCCAACATATCGTGTCAACCTGCTCCGAGCATACCTTGACTCCACGGCTATTAAAATGGTGGCAGTAAATCTCCATTAAAGTTCCCAGGAGCTGCTCTAATGAATGCAAAGGTGGAAAATTTTACTGAAAAATACCCAGTGTGAACAAAGCCACTGAGGCCTGGTCTACACTACACCGTTAAATCGATTTAAACAGCGTTAAATCGATTTAACGCTCCACCCGTCCACACTACACTGACCTGTAAATCGATTTAAAGGGCTCTTTAAATCGATTTCTGTACTCCTTCAAAACGAGAGGAGTAACCCTAAAATCGATATTACTAAATCGGAATAATGTTAGTGTGGATGGAAATCGACGTTATTGGCCTCCGGGAGGTATCCCACAGTGCACCACTGACCGCTCTGGACAGCTATCAGAACTCAGAGGCACTGGCCAGGTAAACAAAAGGAGAGAGATTAATAATCAATTAAGTATCCTAGATTTCCACGAGATTACACTGATCGAACTACTGCTGAATAAACCCAAGATCGCAGACGTATGTTTCTTGAATCCAGCGTACACCGTGCTTACTGGCGCATGTGCTTTGTGAAGCAATGATGTCGATCAATTACATGCAGCATGGGCGTATGTGAAATAGATGTCCTAGCAGATGGGGGCCGAATAAGGCTGCCTTGCCCAGAAATGCTTCTGCATAAGGCTTTTGAGATACCATCGGCAGCAGCATTATGGAGATTGGTCACTTTGTGGGATTATTCGCTACTCTAGTTCACCCCCAGACATGTTAACCAACTTATCATCTGAACATTTACTGCGCCTGCGAATGCAATCACAAGCCCTCTGGCCAAATCATCATTAAAAACGCGATTTTAACATGGTTGTATTATATTATAAAAGTACATCTCAACTAGAGGTCGCTTCCATGGACTTCAGTGTCCGGAGCTCGGGGTCTTGGGTGGCGATGGGAGGGTAAATATCTTCTGGGGTCCACCAAAAGCTCGCTGGTCTGTTGGTGACTTCATGGAGTGCTGTGGTGCTCGGTCGCAAGCACTCTTCCTCCCCTCCTCTTCCTCCTCATCTTCCCCATGCCGAAGAATCCTCACGCCATGGTTGGTATTACACCTTGAACAATCCTGAATCCACGGCCAAACGGGGAGGGGTAACCTGGTTGCCACAGCCCCCTAAAATTGCATGAAGCTCGCATACGAAGCGGCATGTTTTTCGGCCCCTGATCCAGACCGTCTGGTTTGCTTGTCTGGTTTTCTGGTATGGACTGTCTGACTCTTTAACTTTTAGCTCTGCACTGCACTGAGGTCATCCCTGCTGTGGCCTTTTCCCATCATACGACTTTGAATATTTTTCAATATTTCATTTCGCCTTGTCGAAACGGAGTTGTGTAGCAACTGAATCCTCCTCCCATTAATGAGCGATCAGATTTCAGAGTACCTCTTGTGCGTGTCCATGCTGGAAGCTCTTTTCCGATTCTCAGGAGAGCTGCATTGTTACCGTGGCTGATGAGCTCTGCGTGGTCACCTGTGCGGATCAGAGCTCCCACGCTGGTTCGGCAAACCAGGAATTGAATTCAAAGTTCGCGGGGCCTGGGAGGAAGGATAGCGCTGAGCTTTTTCAGCGTTTGGCGAGCAGGAATCTTCCCAGCTACCAGCCACGCGGTGTGGGGGGGGGGGGGGAAGGAAGGAGGGAGATGATTACCAGTGATCTTACATGATAGCAGCCATGCGGTGGGGGAGGAGGGGAAAAGAGGGGGGGTTGGGGTCTGCTGGTTCCTCTTAACAGGAACAAGGCATCATAGGTCACTGTGTATATGAACGCTGGAGAAGTCAAACATAAAGCCTTACCATGGCCGCATGGAAGCTGAATTATGATGCCTGGACCTGCGTCTGTGAGATCTGCAACACCAGAGCCACAGGCACTCAGTATTAAACGATGCAAAATGCGACCTTGTAGTGAAATCACATGTGCTATGTAAGGTGGATAGTGTTATTCACTGTGAAAGAGTACAAGCATTGTTCTGTAAAATGTATCTTTTTACATACTTCTCTCCCTGTTTTCCCTCCCCCATGCAGCTGCACAGTTGTCCGGCCTCCCTACCCCATCCCGAAGGCTAGCTCAGATAAGGCGGAGGAGGAAGAGAACTCGAGATGAAATGTTCTCAGAAATCATGGAAGTAACCCGCAATGACAGAGAGCTCATCAGAATGAGTGGAAGGATGTGCTAGCAAAATACAGGAAAGATGCCAGTGAACGGGAGGATAGGAGAGACGCTCGAGCTGAGAGGTGGCGGGAGGAAGATCAGAGGTGTAGGCAGGAAGATCAGCGGTGGCGTGATGCAACGCTGGAGCTGCTGCGTGATCAAACTGATATCCTCAGACGCATGGTGGATCTTCAGGAAGAGCAGCGGGGTTACAGAGTGCCACTGCAGCCCATGCTTAACCACCCTCAGTACTCACAATGTTCCATATCTTCCTCACCAGACGTGAACCATTCGCACCTTTTTTCCTGGGTGAACTGAGCAAATGCCATAGCACAGCAATCATGACCCTGACTAGATCCGTAAACGCAATCTGTGAACGCTGTACAACACCTCGCACATTCTCGTGCTGTTCTATGGTGAACATGAACTGCAAAATTGCAGGAGAGGGAGGAGGCAGCTACGGCGCCGCAGCGACAGATGCGATTGACGACATGGACCTGAATTCTCCCATAAGACCGCCGGAGCCCTGCGTATTTGCGAGCGACTGCTGGTGAATGGGGCGGTCTCTCAACACCACATTGAACGCCGATTTTGGGCCACGGGAAACAAGCACCAGACTGTGGAGACCGGCATAGTTTTGCGGTGTGTGGGACGATTCGCAGTGGCTGCAAAACATTTCGAGCATGCGGTAATGAGCACTTTTCTTTGAACTTTGCTGACTTGCTTTCCCCCTGCCCTGAAACCCATAATACTAAGATGAGAGCAGCCCTCACTATGGAGAAGGCTGGGCGATGCAAAGCCCTCTGGAAGCTTGCGAACCCAGACAGCTACCGGTCATCCAGCTCGGGGAATCAATTATGGAGAGTGGATGACCAAAGTCTGCTGTGGGGCTGCTGTGGATTGGCAAATAGCCAAAGCATTTAAGCTGCTGCTACGAAGTTTAACTCTTTGGAAACGTGCAGAGAACATAGTGGAGGCTGCTGCAATGGATTTCTCCTAACTGTGGGGGGGCCTAAATGGAACCCCATATACCCTATCTTGGCCCCAGAGGCGCCAGGGCACCCTAGTACCGTAACATGCAAGGGGTACTTTTCAATGGTGCCTGAAGCACTGGTGGATCACAAGGATGTTTCACCAACATCCACGTGGAGGCCAGGAAGGGTTCATGACGCTCGCATCTCAGAAGCACAACCCTCTGTTTAAAGCCGCTGCAGCAAGGGAATTACTCCCAGACCAGAAAATAACAGTTGCCGATGTTTGAGATGCCTGTCCTTATCCTCGGGTGAACCCAGCCTACCACCTTGATGCCATTGGCTCATGATAGTCATACACAGGCAGGCCTGGACTAGTTGGTCATGAGCTGTTTAACTACAGGCTAGAGCAAGTGGCAGGGATGGTGGTAAGAATGTGTCATTTGGTCCGCTTAAAAGGGCGCTGGCGAACAATTACTTACTCGCTCAAGTACTCAGCCAAACAATGTCCGGTTGTGTATTTGCCTGCTTGCCTGTGTTGCTGCCACAATCTCTGTGGAGAGTAAGGAGGAGACTTTATGGCGGTGGGAGGCTGAGGCAAATCACTTTGGCCAGCTGCCTTACGAGCAGCCAGACACCAGGGCGATTAGAAGCACACCAGGTAGGCGGAAGTGCGCATGCAGAAGACCCGCCTGAAAACGAGTTTCAGCACGGGACAAGGTACGGTGTTGTACGCTGTGTCTTGCTTTCCACCTTGATGAACCCTCCTCCCCCCCTCGATTGACTCATTCCCTGTAAGCAACCCACCCTTCCCCTTTACTAGTACCAGCCTTTGCTGAAGGAAATTAAAGTCAGTATTGTTGAAAAACATTTTATTCTTTATTAAAGTCATTTAGTATTATTTAAAAATCATGGTATTCTTTTCTTAAAAGTCAATTCCCTAGTGAAGCAACCCAAAACCTTCCTCTTTGTGATTCTTTTTAAAAAGGAATTATAAAAAAAGAGGGCAGAAAGAATATTCTAGGTATCCCTGCATGCTGTGGTTTGGGATCTCTCTCTTGCGAAATGGTTGTCTGCTGCTTTCACAAAGGGAGGGGTGAGGCTGTACCCAGAACCACCCGCGACAATGATTTTTGCCCCATCAGGCACTGGGCTCTCAACCCGGAATTCCAAGGGGCGGGGGAGACTGAGGGAACTATGGGATAGCTACAGAACAGCTACCCACAGTGCACCACTCCAGAAATTGACGCTAGCCTTGGACCATGGACGCACACCATCGAATTAATGTGCCTAGTGTGGATGCGCACAAACGACTTTATAATAGCTGTTTTATAAAATCGGTTTAAGGTAATTCTAATTTATCCTGTAGTGTAGACGTGGCTTGAGACTGTAATGGCTTTAAGCAGCTATTAGGTCACAGATCATAGACCTCTGAACTGTAAATGAGACTCTGGTCATTTTTGGGTACTGCACAAGTGCAGCAAAGCATCTGCATTGCTCTGAATCTTCCTCATATCCACCCATTTTTAACTAGACAAACCAGAACTGTAGCTTTCCCCATATTTTTCTAAAATGGTGGAACTCGTTTGTTCACATTATGGATTAAGCCATTGTAAGACGTCATTTTGAAAAGTAAAGTTAGCTTTGAATTCTCAGGCTGTGCCCTGTCCAATTTTTTTTCATACTTTTAAATTAAAAAAGAGCTAGAGGGATTTAAAATTCATTTTCAAAAAGAAAAGCAGTTGATAATCAGTTCTACATGTGGACTTTAGCATGCGCATTTATTACTCCAGCTCAAGTATTAGACTTGAGCTGGAGTAATAACACCCTGAAAATAGGAGTCGTGTAGATAAAACCTCACATTGTGTTACAAGCAGTACTTCTGTAATAACTGTGAGGCCTACAGCGTTTGTCAGGTTTCAGTGTCATTCAAAGCCAGAGTGCCATTGTCACAGGATTTTACTGCGCCCTGCATGTACCGGCTCAGCTGTAAGTGAGACAATAGGCTAGTTAATCATTCTGTTAAAATTACAGATTGATTGTCTTATGCAGTCTAGTGTTCATCGTGATTTACTGTGGTTTGCTCTGGTTGCATATTCTGACTTTAGTACATTTTTAAAAAATAAATGCTGTGCAGACCCTGTGGCAAAATGAAAACAATGGTAATTGATTAACTGTATCAGAAAGTTTATTAAAAGTTGACGTAATTGATTTCAGTGAGCCTAGGTTTGTACAAGTCTAAGAACAGCTGCTTCAGGGGATTTGAAATGTGCATCTTGGGAATTGAACAGCTCATGAAGAAAAATTGACAAGTAATTTTTATTAATTTAAATGATCAAAACCTACATCTGAACTAGCGTAATGCTGCTCATATGATTCCGTTTTCTGCTGTATGGTGCATTGTATGTACAGAGAGGTGTACATATCGATGGCACCATTGGGCCTACTGAGACTGCAGGGTACCCTTTTGTGAGTAAGCAAAGGTGAGCATGCCCAAAGTGGTGCAATAAGACTGTGCAAGTGCCAGAACCTTCACACACACAAATCATTATCTAAGTAGATCAGTAGTGGATGAACAAATTTGCCACCCCTAGGCCCTCAAAAAATTGCGGCCCTCCCCCCCCCCGTGCCAACTCACCTCCGCTCCCCTGTGGCAACCCTGGAAGGGATGGGGGAGAAGGGGAGTTGTGGCGCACTCGGGGGATGGCGGAGGTGGAGTGATGGTGAGCTGGGGCACGAAGTGGCTCCCTGCCCCCCTACCCCCAAAAAGTTACTCCCTGCGCCTGCCGGCCCCAGGTCACCTCAGCTCTCCCCCGAGCGCGCTGCTACTCACTTCTCCCTCACTCCCAGCGCTTTCGCGCGGCAAGCCTGGGAGGGGGAGAAGGGGAGTTGTGGCTCTCGGGTGATGGCAGCGGTGGAACGTAGGTGAGCTGGGGCGGGGAGCAGTTCCTGGCTCCCCTCCCCCCCGGGTTACTCGCTGCACCCACGGGCCCCAGCTCACCTCTGCTCCGCCTCCTCCGAGTGCCGCTACTTGCTTCTCCCTCCCTCCCACCGCTTTCGCGCGGCAGGCCTGAGAGGGAGGTGGAAGGGGCACGGCGCACCTGGGGGAGGAGGCGGGACAGGGATTTGGGGAAGCGGCATGAGCAAATTTGCCGGCCCAGGCCTTGTTTGCCTAGGCGATAATATGCCCCTGAAGTAGATTTTACACAAGGGCTCAGTTCCATAAAGGTGCTTGAGCACCTGACCTCCAGGCCAGTCCTGTTTTCAGGCTTCACTGCCATCCACCAAACTCCCACTCTGCTGCCAGCTAACCCTGTTAGCATCTATGTTTTTACAATAAAAGTTCCCTAGGCACTTAAGTTTCTGCTTCTGAGCATGTGCACTACAGCCTCACTCTAAGGCCAGGTCTACACTGCGACTTTAAATCGGTTTAATGGCCGATATACCGATTTAACGCTGTATCCGTTCACACGACGTCGTCATTAATATCGAGTTTAACGGCTCCTTAATCGATTCGGAACTCCTCCCAAACGAGAGGAGTAGCGCTAAATTGGATAGTGATAACTCGGATTAGGGTTCATGTGGCGGAAATCGACGTTATTGGCCTCGCGGGCGGATCCAGAGTGCAGCACTGACCGCTCCTGGACAGCAATCTGAACTCGGATGCAGCGGGCAGGTAAACAGGAAAAGCCCCGCGAACTTTTGAATTACATTTCCTGCTGCCAGCGTGGAGCTCTGATCAGCACGGCTGGCGATGCAGTCTGAAATCGAAAAAGAGCTCCAGCATAGACCGTACGGGAGATACTAGGTCTGATCGCTGTATGGGGAGACAAATCTGTTGTATCCAGCTCCGTTACAGAAACGAAATGCCAAAGCGTTTGAATAAAAAACTCCAGGATACACAGCGCCTGCGTGACAAGCGTAAGGGAAGCCAGAGACTCAAATGGACGCTCATGAAGGGGAGGGAGGGGGTACTGAGGACTCAGCTATCCCACAGTCCACAGCAGTCTCTTGAAAATTATTTGCATTCTTGGCTGAGCTTCCAATGTCTGTAGGTTCAAACACAGTGTCTGGCGTGGTTCAGGGAACAGCTCCTCAGTTTATTTCCCCACCACCACCACGTGAAAAAAAAAGGGAAAAGATTGCTGTGTTATGGCGTTTGCTCAATGCACTCCGCGAAAAAGGTGCCAAAGGGTTTGTCTGCTGCCTTCACAAAGGGAGGGGTGAGGCTGTACCCAGCACCACCCGGGGCAATGTTTTTTCCTGCCCCATCAGGCACTGTGCTCTCAACACGGAAGTGGGAACTATGGGATAGCTGAGGAACAGCTACCCACGGTGCACTGCTCCTGAAATCGATGGTAGCTTTGGACCATGGACGCAAACAATCGATTTCGGGATCCCACTGTGGACACGCTAAACCGATTTTATTAGATCTGTTTTGTAATATCGGTTTAAGCTAATTCGAAATAATCGTGCAGTGTAGACGTACCCTAAGCATCCAGGCATCTGTCTCCTGCCTAGGCCCCAGAGCAATCCATGAATTGGGGAATGACAGGCATTTGTCTGCCAAAGTCGTGTGGGGCCTAACCCAGTAGATGTGCTCAGAGACCACTTACCAGAGTGGTTTCCATTGAAAACCTGGCAGGAGGCAGAGGTGCTGCCCACTTTATAACCCTAGCCCCGTGCACTCAGATGTGCAAGATCCACGTTCAGTTCCTTCCTCTGTTTGAGGAGATTTGAACAAGGGCTTCCCATACCTCTCAGGTGAGTGCTATGACCCCTGGGCTACAGGATAGTCTGATGTGGGGCTTCCTCAATCTGTCTTGTTGAAGCTGTTGCGCTCTGGATAAATAGAGCTATTGGGGCAGAGACAGAATGAGAATGACTCCATAGCCTTGTGGTCACAGCAAAGAGCTAGGAGGTGGAGGGTGCAGTCCTGCTTCAGTGACTCTTATCTAAAATGAAACAGCTTAGGAGAGACTGAGGAAGCCCTGTGCTTGACTGTCACATGATTCAAAGGCCAGAAGGGACCACTGTGATTATCTAGGCTGATGATGCTTCTTGGGGCACCCAATACTGAGAGTCACCTTACTGCCACCTGCTTCCAGCACGAGGAACTTTTGCTTGTGTTAGCTCCCTAATGCTACCAACCTATCAGCCTCTGGACTACACCAACCCTGCCTTTGTCCTGCAGGTTGACAATAGATGCACCCAGCCCCCAACTCCCTTCAAAGTGTTCCCATGTGATATGTAACCCCTCATCACTGGATACCCACAGAAATCTCATCTTTTCCATTCCCAAAATCCCCACCCACCTCTTTTACCTTAGCTCACCGCTCCTGTATCCCACACAGCCCATGAGTTCAATTATAATGAAACAAAAGGAAATATGTTTAAGAACAAAGATTGAAATAAAAACAAGTATGCGTGATGGCAACAAATGGGTATGTACCAAAAAAATTATAAAATGCATGCTAGTAAGAGTGGATTTGGGGGGTAAAAGTTTCCTTTTTGCAGTGTTTTCTAGTCTAAGGGAGTTGGGACCCACTAGTTCACAAAGCCCCCTCTCCTCAAGGTACAGCTGCAGTGAATGGCTTCAGAGTGTCTTGCTCTACTCTGTAACAGACTGAATCAGGTTTTTTTTGTCTTTTCACAGACAGGGCATGCCCCTCTCTGTCATATCATTCCTTTTCACATTCAAGCAGTTTCACTATGTAAGAGTTTGTCTTTGATGGCTTTCCATTGACTGTTCTGGGTTGTTGCAAAGGTGGACAATCGAGCAATACATTACATGAAAGGCTAGGCAGGGGTAACAACTCGCTCCTGCTTGAGTGGGCTGTCTCTGAGACATGATCCCCAGAGGGCATAATTTTCTATATAGTTACATTACCTAACTCTCATACACACATCTCACAATGATGAGGACTGATAAATTTACAGCTTTCAGCAATGACCTCCCATGCTACCCTTTATAGCTAAATACCATGAAAGTTTTGTAGTAGGTGAAGTGAGTTGTCAGGGCTGAGACAGTAGTTGCTTGTAAAGAACAGTTACCCCTCTGTTGGTTGGCACCAGTGGGCCTCTGTATCACATGTAACCTCCTGTATGACGCAAGCCAGTGAATTTCCCAAAACAATTCCGAGCACATATCTTTTAGAAAAACGTCCATTCGTGATTGAGCATACACCAGGATCATTGGTAAGTTCGAATGGTTAATTATGCTCACTCTTATGCCTTATTTCTACACAGCATTTGTCTAGTTTCAGTTCCCAGCCAGATCGAAGAGCTGTTGTTAAATATTGGTTCCTCATGTAGGAACTTACAGACTGTGACCAAGTAAGTCACCCCTTAACCTTCATTTTGTTAAGCTAAACAGATTGAGCTGCTTGAGTCCATCACTATAAGGCAGGTATTTTCACTCATTCTCTGACCCCCTGTGCCAATTTAGCAACTCAAGGGTTAGCACGCAGGTCTGAGGACTGGGTGACCCTGTTCAAATCCTCCCCCGAGGGCAGTGGTGGGGAATTGAAGCTGGGTTGCACACACTCAGGGTATGGCTACACTCGAAACTTCAAAGTGGCAGTGCTTTGAAGTGTGTGTGTGGTCGCAGCGCCAGCGCTGGGAGAGAGCTCGCCCAGCGCTGCACGTACACCACCTCATGGGGATTAGCTTGCAGTGCTGAGAGCTGTGCTCCCAGCGCTGCTGCACTGTTTACACTGGCACTTTACAGAGCTCTATCTTGCAGCGCTCAGTGGGGGGTGTTTTTTTTCACACCCTTGCGTGAGAAAGTCACAGTGCTGTAAAGCGCCAGTGTAGCCAAGGCCTCAGGTGTGTGTTCTAAGTACTGGGCTAAAAGTTATAATGCTGCTACCACTTCCTCCTATTTTGTGTGGTGTTAGGTCCCTGCCTCATCACACAAGAACAGCCTTCGATGCTAAGCAGATTGATTCTGGGAGAGGGGTTCTCATGGGTGGCTGGCTAGCAGAGAGGCATCTCCCTGCAGCCCAGCTTTAGGTGCCTATCTTGAGGGAAGGGATGGGCGTGGCATACACACCTCTCATTGGCATCTCCAGTTGGCTGGTTTAGGCAGGGAGTTGCCTAGGATGCCAGCTTCTGTGGCTGCTCAGGCTCCTAGCTCTCCCCATGTGTATAGGAGCCTAGGTACTGAACTCAGGCTTAGCAGAATGCAGTGGTGGTCCTATGATTTCCTAGGTTCCCAACAGCATTTATAGCTCCAGGCCAAATATCCTATGGTCTGTGTATGCAGGTATTGGACTCTTTCAGCTGCTTGCAGAGCTCTTAATGTGCATGGCCCAAATTGTGTGTGTACAAGTGAAGGCCAGGTTCAGCCTCCACTGAAAACCAGCCTTGCTCACTGTAGACTATAGGCCACCCTGCCTTCCCAATGTCATTCTCCTTGGTTGGCAAATGGCTTTTCAATAAATGACCATGTATGGAGGCAGAATCTGAGCAACCAACTTCCAAGACTATTTACTTTTGGTGAAGTGCCACAGTGCTGATGCCGCTTGACAATACACCAGGTATTGGCAATCTTTGCCACGTGGCTCATCAGGAAAAGCCACTGGTGGGCCGGGATGGTTTGTCTACCTGCGTCATCCACAGTTTCGGCCTATCGCAGCTCCCTGGGAAATGGCGTGGGACGAAGGTCATGCTTGCCGCTGCTTCCCGCAGCCCCCATTGGCCTCGAATGGCGAACCGCAGCCGGTGGGAGTTGCGATCGACCAAACTTATGGACACTGCAGGTAAACAAACCGTCCTGGCCCACCAGCGGATTTCCTTGATGGGCCACGTGCCAAACGTTGCCCATCCTTGCAATACACCAACAAAATATATGAAAGTTAGAGTTAGATAGGGCATCCTGAAGTACAAGTCTTGATCAAACTCTTCTATCATGAACACTAGTGATAACTTAAATAGTGACACATGGAGAATGCCTTATTTGGGAATACAGCATATATTAATTATCTCCTGGTTAAAATAGTTGGCTCCTGATTTTTAAAGGTATTTTGGCAACGCCTAACTCCTGTTAAAAATCTGAGCCTTGCCCCCTCCCCTCTCCCCAAGTATCCCTGCAAGGGAGAGGGACCAAACTGGGAAACAAAAGGTTAGTGTTTCTATTACAAGCCCCGTCCAACTGGAGTCAAATTATGCTTGGTGGAACATACATACTGTTGGACTCCTTGGGTTTGGCTCCCCCTGTTGGGGGGGTTCAAATATAAAAATGGGCCCATGAACCTGGTGCTTTCCTGAGTAGAGGAAGAAAATGTAGTGCTACTCTCTTACCCAAACAGTCATGGCACCACAGTGAGCTGTCACTTGGACTTAATTGTGCAGATCATAATATGGTCCTCTGCTTGCCTTACATGTATTGATGAACAATGAAATTGTTATTGTTTACACTTAAAGCATTATTATTGGTAGCTAAATTACTATTCATTAACACCACTGGGGCATGTCACAGCTCCACAGTACTAGTTCACGCTCTCGGCAGCCTCAAGGAGAGTGCTGCTCACAGTACCCTCACATCAAGTTTTTGTGGTGTTTATTTTTCCCCTACAGCTGTACTCTTAAGGCTACAGCCACAAAGGTACTTGGGTGCCTAAGTAAGTCTAACATTTTGGGACCACTGACCTTCTCAAACCCACTGCTCAGCTGCCATCTAACCCTGTAGATGTCTAGGTGTCTGCGTGCCTGTAGACATACCCAAAGCCAGCTTAAATAAGTACTGATGCCATCCTTCAATTAGTGTGCTGCTAAGTGCCCAAGTACAAGCCAGAGACCCCCCCCTCTCCCCAAAGTGGTGTTTCCCCAGCCCCTCTCTGCACTGGGGCCCAAGCCTCAAGATAAATTCGGAGCACATGTATGGTCAGGAGCGGTGCCAGGGTTTTTGGCACCGTAGGCGCAGGGCCGGCTCGCCGGTCCCATGGCTCTGGTGGCTCTCCCACAGGCATTCCTGTGGATGGTCTGTTGGTCCCGCGGCTCTGGTGGACCTGCCGCAGGTGTGCCTGCGGATCCTCTACCGGAGCCGCGGGACCAGCGAACGGTCCACAGGAATGCCTGCAGGAGGTCCACCGGAGCCACAGGACCAGCGGACCGTTCGCAGACATGTCTGCGGGAGGCCCACCGGAGCAGTCTGCCGCCCTCCCAAATCATGGTGCCCTAGACGACCGCCTAGGTTGCCTAAATGGACGTGCCGGCCCTGTGTGTGGTTGGTGGGTGGGTCAGTAAGGTAGGCTATACAAGTTTCAGGCTTGCATCCCCACTGATTTTGAATAGAAACTTGAACCCAGATCTCCCACCTGCTTCAGTCACTCATCCGTGACACCTCTCCTGCAGTTGGGTAAGCCAGTCCCTCCTTGGTTGTAATGGCCTACAGCAGGACCACCACCTCACCGTAGGCAATAGCTCTGTGGTCAGGACTGGTGCCAGGGTTTCTCGCGCCCTAGGCACACAGCCATTTCGCCATCCCCCCCCCCCCCCCCTCCCCCCCGCCCCCCCCCCCCACCCGACCCCCCCCCGCTGCATCCCACGGCTCCGGTGGAGCTGCAGCAGGCATTCCTGCAGAGGGTCTGTTGGTCCATGGCTCTGGTGGAGCTGCCGCAGGCATGACTGCGGGAGGTCCACCGGAGCCGCGTGAGCAGCCGACCATCTGCAGGCATGACTGCGGCAGCTCCACCGGAGCCGCGGACCAACGGACCCTCCGCAGGCACGACTGCGGAAGGTCAACCGAAGCTGCCTGCCGCCCCCCCGGCAAAATGCCGTGCCCTCAATAATCCTGGTGCCCTAGGCGACTGCCTAGGCTGCCTAAATGCTAGTGCCGGCCCTGCCTGTGGTTAGAGGACTCAGTTGGCAGGTGGTAGACCCAGGTTCAAATGGTGACTTTGATTTGGAGCAGGGACTGGCCCCGCAGGTGCCAGAGTGCTAGCACCTGGCCCTTATGCTTGCTCCAAGCAGGCCTACTAGCTCAAGCCCTGCTAGGGAAATAGGCGAAGGTATGCCTCTTGAGAATCCTGCCAAGGCTTGGGCAGCAGCAAGGCATGGGTACCCAGCATCTACAGAACTGAGCAGTGTTTTTTTGTAAATGGCAGTTGTGGCTAACGAGGCAGTATGGTATCTCAGTCCCTTTGTAAATCTTGCCCTTTGGGCCTGATTTTTCACAGTACTTTGCATTTTTATAACATGTCTGCAAAGTACTCAACCAGTAGCAGTTGTGAACACTCAACACGTGCAAATCTAGCCCCAGACACTCACATTGGGCACCTAGAAACTGAGGAACAATTAGTGACAATCTGTGAACATTTTGGTTGAAAGCCTCATGTCCCATAGGAATTCTGGGCTTGCTCTACAACAGGATTTAGGCACCTAAGTTCAACATTTAGGTGCCACCGAGCTCTTTAACACTTGGCTCAGCTGCTCCCTAACCCCATAGACACCTAAAGTTGCTTGATGCCTAAGTTTCCACTGTTCCAGTCCCCATAGCACCTAAATACCTGCCGCTGGTATGGGCCCAGATATCTCAGTCTAGGTGTCATGGCAGCTCTCACACATCTAAGCCTCAGAAGGCTCCTCAAACTAGGTGTTATCCTGCCTCTCATTTCTTTGAGATCTGAGGTCATAGGCACTCTCTACACACACCTAAACCCACAGAAAACAGGCACAGTAATTTGAGCTCTCACACAGCATGTGGTTGACTCCAGTTCAGTTCCACCATCTGCATGATGTAAAGCAGGAATTTGAACTTAGGGTGAGGTGAGTATCCTGATGCCCTGCTGTCTAGCGGGATAATCTGACCTGAAAAATCTCTGAGGGCAATACTACTGCTGCTGCCCCACAAAGTGATGCCTCTTTACTACCAGGGTAAAAACTCCCAATGAATGTAACAGAGCTCAACAGTCTTAAAAAAAAAAATGCAGCGTCTCATCAGTTTTCTCTGAGAACAAGAATTGACCAACCAAGAGCAGGTCCTCAACTGTCTGCTGGGCTTCAGGGGTTATACCAGAGGTCTGCAATTAGGAAGCCCTTCACATAGATACAGCTGAGACCATAACTCTAGAGCAGTGATCCCCAAACTTTTCAGGGTCATGCCCTCTTTTACCCCTATTTGTGCCCCTCCCCCCCAGGAGCTGGCTGCAGCTCCCAGGGGTGGGGGGAAAGAGTGTGGATAGGGGTCAGGAGGCTGCAGCTGGGAGTGGGGCCAGGCATGGAGCCAGGAGCTGTGGCGGAATAGAGCTGGGAGTGGAGCATGGTAGGGTGATACTTCCTCCTCCCTCCACCCCCGTGGGGGCTGGCTCAAGCTTTGCCACGCATCCCCAACCGTTCCTCTGCGCTTAGGGGCATGTCCCATAATTTGGGGACCTCTGCTCTAGAGGAAGCATCAGCCATGTTAAATGCTGACTGTAGAGACGTTTTAGGTGGCCCTCCACAATGAAAGAAACTCCTCCCTGGAGAAGCCTGGCAATTTATTGGTAAATTTTGCCTTTGCTTCCCAATTTAGAAAGTGATAGTTCAATAAAAGTATCTGCCAATTGGCACAGTTGTAAGGATGAGGTAGAATACATTTTCCTGCCAAACAAGTCCAACCTTTCAGAGTACTTGTCCTTTGGGGTCAATTTATATCACCCCCTTCTTAACCTCTCATTAGCTGCCCTTCTGACAGGAGGTGCTGGATGCAAGTAGAAGCAAGCATAGCCATGTCGTCTCTCTTATCTGGGTGCTTTTCTGTGAGTGGTAAGGATGCAAGGGTGCTCCCTAGAGTATTTGCTGGTTCCAAGATAGTGGAGGAGCCACTTTATCCAGAGCTGAGGACTGGAGAATATCCAGCAACTTATGGGCGTTCTTCTGAACAAACAGCCTGAATACCCAACGCTGAAGCCAGGCATGTCAGGAAGCACTAATACAATTTTAAATCCTCTGCTACAGGGGAGAAAGAATATGGCACTGCAGAGTCAACTGTTGATGAACAAGAGGAAGTGAGCCAAGCCAATGGAACCTACTGTGGCACTTGTAGCAACAGCTCAGGCTGAACCATCTGTGGCTGCAGTGATAGAGGCTCTGTGTGTGGAAAAGGTGACCTTGTTCTGGACTGTGTTGAGGATCAAGACCGTGCAGACTCTGGAACATCCCAGGGATTCCATGAGAACGCTCTGGTAGGGGTCAGCAGCCACTGGGCCAAGGACCTCTGTTGCTACTACGGAATATCAGGAAGGCCCAAGAGAGGAGGAAGACATCTCCAAGCCTAATCCTGAGGAACCTTCCAAGTAGTCCCCAGGCAACAAAGGAGCCACCATGGTGGGCCAATCAACATCCAGCCTCATCTACAGTCCAGCACGTTGGATACATGAGAACGGACAAACATAAAGCATTTGGTGCTGGAGCAGACATTGGCACTGAAGCAGAAGCCAGCACCATTCCCATAGAAGCAATGTGCAGTCTCATCATCAGCACCAAAGACAGTTCCTGCGCTGATAACCTGCTTTGCACTGAAAAAGCAGACAACCTCAATTCTGTACCCTGAACTGGAAGAGGTGCTGACACTAACAGATCCGTATCCATTCCAGGTGGTGCCAAGGGCACTGATAAAGCCAGCACAGCTGAATGCTTTTGAATCAAAGGAGAGTCATGACTGACAAGTCCAAAGCTGCCTGATACACCACAAGCTTAGAAACAGTCAGTGACAATACCGAATGGTGCCGATACTGGACTCAACAGATGCTCCACAGGCAGTATTGGAGTCAATGATAGAGTCTACCTGCTCTTACCTCAGTACCAGATAGCAGGTAGATGGCCCTGCTCTTTCACATGTGCTGGATGAATCACTGTGCTGGTCTGCACTCCTCTTAGAAGGTGCAGTGGAATCTCTCCTAGCACTGGAATGGTTCAGTCCATTTTATGAGATCTCTTTCCAGGAGGATCAAAGG
The DNA here is from genome assembly GCF_003597395.2 of Chelonoidis abingdonii. NCBI lineage: Eukaryota > Metazoa > Chordata > Testudines > Testudinidae > Chelonoidis > Chelonoidis abingdonii. The sequence goes on along the minus strand of NC_133770.1, from coordinate 53,555,874 downwards.
AAGGAGAAATGTCTCTTTTCTTCCTTGGAAAAGAATCTGAATCTGTCCGAACAGTCTGTGCTGGCTCAGATAACCTCTGGGAGACCTAATGATCTCTGGAGGTCCCCACCGCCAAAGTGGGCATCATGGACTGCTCAAAAAGGTGCTGTTTCAAACTTAAGACCTTCCCCTGCATTTTCCTCTTGAACAATTTGTAGATGGAGACCATTCTTTAATGTGCCCTTCTCCCATGCACAACAAACAGTGCTTGTGGGGTCACTATGGGGGACAGCCACTGTCCCCTCACCCCCATGATGGGCAATTTTTAAACTCTGGTGATGTCATCACCCAGTATACCTATCTAAACTATACACAACAAAATCCCAGTCAGATTATGCTATTCTACCACACAAAACACTCCAACACTAGCCATGGACAGTAAGAAGGAACTAAAGGGGGTTGAGGCGGCACTGCCCTTAAATAGCCAGGGGAGGGACTAGAGCCACATGGCACAAGTGCTGATCCTACAGTACTGCTGAAACAAAGTTCTCCTGTTTCAGTCATTGGGTGCACACACAGCTGAGTGGAATACACAACTGGAACTACTCAAAGTCATCCTCCTCCTTGCAGGGCCTCCTCTCTATCCACCCACGTTAAAAAACAAAAACAAACAAAAAAATTAGGCTCCTCTCCCCAGCACTCCCTCATGGCTATCTTAGGTGGCTACTCACTCAGCATGGTGGCTTGTGTGGATGCCATTCTTAGGTAGTTAAATCTCCCTCTACTTTGTGAAAAATCGGCCTATGCATCCAGCTGGGGGTTATGAACTCCACTGGGTTACAATATCCAAGAGCCTGGTTGTTAGGGTTTGAATCTGCACTCTGCCTGATTTGCAACAGGGACTATCAGCAAACAGAAAGGAGCCAAAGCTACATTACCCAGGGAAAGTCTCATTGGGGGGTTCCAGAATCCTGCATCAGAGGCTTTTTGGCTGTACAGATCTGCTCTTAAGCAGCTGCTGTTGACACAGATGTCTCCGAGCCAAACGCGGTACTGAAGCTCTTGAAGATATAGATGTTTCATAGTAGCACGGGATTTTTTTTTTTTTTTTGTATTTCTACCCCTTCAGTCATCATGAATTTCATTTAACATACTAAGCACATGATTGAAGATTTAAAACATTTTCATGTTGAAAAATCTAATTTACCACTTAATGAGAAAGTATTTAACTAAATATTTAGTTCTCCAGTTAATTTCTCAAGATGATCTGAAATTTTCTTATTCCTATGGCAGTTTAGTGAACTTTTGAGGATTTGTGCTTACATACTCAATTTTTTGTATATGGAAGTTGTTTTTCAAATCAAAAAATTATTTCACTCCAACAAAATGGCTGAAACCAAGATTATCCAGTTGCTGGTGGCTTTATATCAATAGGTTTATAGCACACCCTTTCTTAAAGACTCTTCTAGTTTAGCGTCCTATGAAATATCTAAATAGCTTTCATAAATGTGAATAGACAAGTCTGAACATTATGCATATTGTAAACTTGGCAGTGGATAAGCAGGGTGTTTCTAATACTATTTAACTGTTTTTGTTTGTTTTTTTAAAAAAACATTACAATTTGCAGAAATTAACTAGTATTTTTAGGGGTTTTTTATTATCACCTGGAGCCAATGTTGAGCAAAACCAATATGTATGAGATTATTTCCATGTACTAGAACCATAACAGGTTGAAACACCAGTGGTAGAGATAGGCTACTCACTTAGCATGGATGGTTGTTATAGAAATACTTGGAATAATACAAAATAACTTAATTCTTTAGTGTTTCACTATCATTTCCAGGCCAAATACATGAACCACTACTATTGTGTTCTTAAATTTTTACTAATAACTTTATTTAAATAAGACACAGGAACTTCTATACTGAAAAAATACAAAACAAAAGCCACACATTTCCTTGTGCAAAGCAATATTGTGTGATAACTCGAATACTGTTCAGCACAGTGGCTAGAAATAACAGTACAGCTATGTACAAAACTTTAAACAATATTTGACAAATTTCTACAGCTGGATGTAGGATACATTTGAGATCAACAACTGCTGGGAAATTTACATGGCAAAGCATTAACTTAACACATTTGGTTCAAAACCTTCAAATACGCTAAGAACAAATGTGCAACAATTAATATTTAGTTTCTCATGGAAAATGAGCATGTAATGTCACCATAAATACAGTACATCAGAGTTCATCATGGATTGAAAAATCACTTTTTATTAAATCTTTCTAGAATCCTAACACCAAGAACTGAAACTACAGATTCGTATTTGGACACTACCAGAGCATAGAAAGGTCACCAAATTGCAATGTTAATCTAGAATGTAAAACATTAGATCAAATTTCCACTTACATCACAGAACAGGGGAATTTTTTCCCTTTCATGTCAATCTACAAAACATATAGTGTTTTCACCAAGGCCTGAGATTAGTAGGGTTCAAGATGGCTGTTGCTGTGTGAGGGCTTCAAAAAGGTTCTTCATGTGAAAATGGTAAAAATAAAACACAGACTTCCCCCTCTTACACTGTCTTTGCAGCTCCACCCTACAGTCAGAATACTGACTGTTTTACAAGCTGCAGGTTCACACCTTGTAATAGAATACTAACAAAACATTCAGAAACAAGAAGGGAACTGGGCTTCTTTATCTCAAAAGAATACACAATAGCAGGATTCTTTTTTCCAATTTTGCCAGTAGTTATTGGTGGAGCTATCTTAGTCTTTTCCCACAATTCCTCATCAAAAGAAGAAAAAAAAAGCAATGGCATGAATTTAATGCTGCAGTAGCTAGCTGCAGGTGGCTAATCTCTTCAATTCCTGGGAAAAGGTAAACCACATTCTCTTAGGAGCAGACAACATAAACCTAATTCCACTTAGCTGAAACCAATGGAGCAAGAACATCAAGTTTATTTTGCCTTTGGGCTCCTCTTTGTATTACAGGAAATTATCTTTGAAAGCAATGCTTTTGCAGTTCCAGCACAGTAAGAATATTAGGAAACAGTTCTTGCTATGTACTATTTTTGAGAAGGTGACCAGGCTGCAAGCGCCAAACTATTTTACTAGGGTTTCTTACCCACATTTTAACAAGGAAAAACTTTATACAGTAGTAATTTAAGTAAATGAGGATACTATGAGAAGCTTTGATTAGGCGAACTTTTGCTTCTCTCCTCCTTTAAAACATCCAGTTGCTCCTTTTGGATTTTAGTCCAAAAGTAGAATCATTCACTATGCAAATAGAATGCTGTTCATGTTGCTTGATAAAATCTGAGAAACCTAATTTCCAACCAGCAAGTGAATGAACATTTCCAGAAGAGAAACTAAACATTAATTCGACTCTTAACTGCCAACATAAACATGAGAGGAAATCCCCACCAACCCCTGTGAAACCTCAATGAATTTTCTGAAATTAAACAAAAACATTCTCGTCTTTTAAAATCCTTTCACACAAAACATGGAATGTTTCTTCTGTACAGCCTAGTACTGAACACTTCATTTGCAACAGCTTAACAGTCATTAACTGAGCGACACCTGAAACCTTTAAATGCCACATTTTACATATATTGAAATGACAGTAAATGCAACAGTTGTTTTACTTGTAACCACATGACAAAGTGATGTTGTACATCACCGATTTGCTGGTTCTCCTCATGTTCACCCATGTCCAGGTCATCATTCTCCTGGATCTGAATGCACTTATTCCAAGAAAGTGGAATGTAATGAGGAAATATTAATGCATAAAATAAGGAAAGGCAAAAGAGTGATGTTCTCTCTTTAGCTTTTTAGCTGTAAAATATTTTATATCCCAATATGATATACATTCCAAGTTACCTGAGTTTAGACTTCGAGAGAAGTACCTGAAGCTAGGCCATAGGGCGGGCACTGTGCAACTGTTGTGGCCATTTTTTTTTTGCATTGTATGTATTACAGAAGTTAGAAACATAAACACCTGGATCAATTGTAAACATAATCCTGAAGTACAGTATTTTCCATAGGACACAACACAGCAAGACATTTTCTATTCAGACAGGCAACTTTTTTGATACAGAGCTTATTTATACTGTAGAATTTGAAACAGAACACAAGACAGTACTAATCTGGTCATACTATGAAATGCATAGTCTCCACTTAAATGCTTAATGATGCACGGTTTTTGCAAGCATTACTGCTTTTTCACAAAAAAATGCTGAGTATGAGTTCTGTCCCTGCCAAGAACACTATTGAGATATTTTTAAGATGCTGATAAGTATTTTGTTTTGTTCTGAAAAGGTTGCCTCTCCATGCAGATGTATTAGTATAGACTCCCCAGTCCTTGTTTCAGGGCAGAGGCCTGCTCTACCTTGGTCTAGATTACCACATAGCTCTGAGGAGAGGAGAGTTCTTCAGTCTGAAGTTCCTGCAAAAGCGGCTGCTGCTGTTGGGATGGCTGTTGTACTGAGACCTCTGTAGAGTCCATTGTGCTGGTGTCATCTGACAGAGATGAGAAGGAGACCCGAGATGAAAGTTGCTCAACAGTCAGAGTGCTCAAAGCTGTGCTTTGACCAGAGTTTGGAGAGTTCTTGAGAGTCAGGTCAGAAGCAGGTAGTAGGGGACCCAGAAGTTTTACAGGACAGAAAGCTGATCCGGTTGGGATGAAATTAACCTTGTTTTTGTCAGGGCATGAAAAGAGCGGGGCTGAGACAGGCTGACGAGACCTACAACGAGACAAATTATTATACACCTGACAAAAAGTTTATTATGTGAACTGGTTTTGTAGTTCTACAAATTGCTAATATGTGTATGACAAGGAATGGGGTTAATTGGACATAAAGGGGCAAACATCTTCCATATTGGTAGTCAGTTAACTGTTTGATCCACAGTATTAAAATAGTATTTATAACAGAAGAGACTGGATACCATTGGACAACATGCAGCTTTCAGCAATAAAATCTACAGTACGTATGCACATGGAAAAATATGAACTTAGAAATTTTAGTTTGACAAAAATATTGAAACAGCAGCATATATTTAGGAGTATTAAATCCCTTTTTTGAAAATGCCATAAGATAAAATTCTCCTTTCTTCAAATCCAGATATTGATTTGGTCCTTCCTCCAGAACCCAACAACACTGCTCCTTAGCCAGCAGGGAATGCTACTGGAGTAGAACATGCCCTCCTGGCTCCTTCCATCCACAGGAGCTGTGTATATGCAACCTACAGCATAGCCACAGTACTGCTGGTCTAGGGAAAAAGAAGTGAAGGCCAAGAGTTTAAATTCTGGTCTCTTGCGCAACAGCACACAGTGGTACCTCAAAACTACTAGGCAAACCCTCTATCGGAAATTTGCTAAGTCTGTATCTACTTTATACACATTCCCTTTCATTTTGTATATATGTTTTATACATGTCAAAATATAGCTCAATGCTGACTGACAAAAACTGCCTGCTCCCAGCATTTTCTTTAAGCCAGGAACATTTTATAAAATGGACACAAATGGATAGGATTATAAAGAAAAGGGATTTATAAATGCTGGATATACTATTTTAAAACTAAGTATTCCATGTTTTCTTTGCATCACTTTTCCTGTTTGTCTTTTATAAACACATTAAAAAGTTCAAGCATAAAATACTCCATTCCCCTTCAAGCGAAAATGAACACTTCCAACTTTTTGCCTGTTCAAACTCTCTAAGAACAGTTTGCTCCTGCAAAACTCATCAGCTGGAGTAGTTTATTCATCTGCAATTGAAAAGATTCAGTAAAAAGGTTTACTGCTTTGCAGATACCAGCTGATATAAAAGGCATTACTTACGACATTTCCTCAAAGACCTTCACTCGCTCACATCCCTCTGGGGGCTCTCGTTTGAACATGTAGCTGTTGTTTGGTTTGGGAGATGAGGCATACTTGGGCAACGGTGAGCTACTCCCACTGTCTGAAAATTTAAAGCAGTTATATTACACTAGTGATTGAGTGTGGTTTTTCATTAAATTTGATTTCCAAACAAGATGCCTTTTTCACAATTTAGCTTCAAATGCCAGTTCGCCTCTACCACAATGCTTCCTTTATTGCAGACTATTTCTAACACCCTTGTATAGCACATTTCTTCTGAATAAAAGCTTCAGTGCAGCAGTAATCTACCATACAACAGCACATAATAGGAGGATATTTTTATCCAGAACACTGCAGATTGAATAAAGCAGAGCTGTAATCCTGGAAACAAATAAGTTCTTTATTATGTATTTCAAAAAAATGTAAATGAACAGGATAATATGTATAGCACATGCAAAAGAATTACAAGTGGTTATGATAATGTGGAGTTCTGTATGCCTTCTCGCTGCATAAACATGGTAATTGAAAATGAATGTATACAGCATATACTTTATTAAAAACTTATAGTCTTTAGCAGAAACGTTGCCCTCAATAGCCTCCTGAATAGCACAGGAGTTAAAGAAAATGAAACAGGTTTGTAATACAGATACCGATTCCTCCCTCCAACCTTGCCTGCATAATCTAGCTTTTAAGTACCTATAATAAAGTAAAGCTTTTAACATTCTTTGTATTCTTCCTTCTAAGCACCAACTGTATGATATGTGTGTTTTTTATTAACCTCTTATTTTCTTCACAGTTTTACTGTTCCTATTATAAAAGAGAACAGCAGAACCATATAGAGCTGATATACCTGAGATACCGAGCAGGTTTTTCTGTCTTTCTGATTTGTCAGAAAGTAAAGACTCATATTGAAATAGTCTGGTAGGTGCAACAGGATGATGTTTAATATTTGGGGGGAACTCAAAGGGTTCACATTGTCTGATTAAAAAGAAAATTACCTATTTTTCTCATCTTGGCTGTTTAACAACATTTAGTGTAAGAAGCTTCTATTGCACTGCAAAATTAAAATGTTTTAAATATTAATATGTTAATATATTTCCCACTGGAATTTGAGGAATTTCTTGGGGAGACATCCACCTTGCTGTTAACTGGTCTTTGTGATACTGGTGGCATGGGAGGCAGAGCTAACATTCCCCATTCCGGTTCATCATGGAAATGGAACATCATAGTTAGAGACACAATGTCAACTTGAAATCTAGTCAGTTACAAAAAAGAAGTTAAGGATGGGATTCAAAAAAGTGATTAGGAGACTCACCTGGGAGGTGAGAGATTCAAGATCAAGTCCCTGCTACAGATCAGGCAGAATGGAAGTTTCTGATGTCTTAGCTGAGGGCCTAACCACTGAACTAAAGGCTATAAGGGGGGGCCTACCACAAATATTTCTGAAGACAAAACAGCAACCTGGCTTTGGCACTTAACTCGAGGAGAGGGTTTATGGCTGTGAATCCTAAGCGGAAGAAGATGCTTTCCTCTGGCCCAGAGATAGGCACCTGACTCCCTGGGAGGGGCAGGGCTTAGGCCAGACCCCTTCTCCTCAGCAGTTCCCACTGGCTAGTTTAGGCAGCTCCCCACTCAGCACACTGGCTTTTGCAAATCCCTTTTTATGGTATCTTGCTCTCCCCACACATTGTACAGAGAGCCTGGGCACTTACCTCAGGGTTTTGAATTTCAGCAGGCTGAAGGGCACCCAAGTCCTGCTTCCAAATTCCACCCTAAGAGTAATTTCTGTTTCTGTACCTGTTTGAGTTCCCCAGACAATTTCTGTGGGTTCACATACACATTTTCCTATTTGCGAATGTTTTATTTTCCCCTGTTGTATGAAAGACAAGCAGAAACAACAAGGGAAAATCTACTAACTGAGGCCACAATCTTGCACTGTGATCCACTAGCACAGACTCCCCACAGCCCAGGCAGAGATTCAGTGAATTCATTTTAAGTCCACTTTGAGAAACCACAAAAGAGTCTGCAAAAGTTCTGATATAATCATTGCTCATAAATATAAGATACTGAATTTTAATGTTAGGTGTTTTGATAGATCACTATTTCATTTTTAATGGACACTACCAACTTAGCCACACTTCCCTTTAACAGTACTGCAACTGATTTGAGGAAAATTTTTTCCAGTTTCACTGTTTCTCCCTCAACAGTTGGAATGGACCTTTTAGTTACAGGATATTAGGTGTTACCTGTAACAAGATAGATAAAAAGCTTGCAAACAGTAGTATGATTTGTCAAGTTGACAGTGTCAAGATCCTTCCAGAATCTTTCCAATACTTGGCCAGCATGGCTGACCCCATAGAAAAAGGTCATATGTTGAACCCAGAACAGGAAGAGTAGACTGAAATGTGGGTGATGGAATGTAATCCTGTGTTCATTCCTCCTCTTCTAGCATTTAAAATTGAAGATCCAGGTTTCCACTTAAAATCTGTTTGGAAATGAGACTGTATTACTGTTCATTGCACCAATCAATGGAAAACTGTAGACGTAAACCTAAGAGAGAACAGTTGAATTTAAAATTTAGTCAATTTTAAGAAGATCTACAATCCTGTTTAGACAGCTCATCAATTGATAAAGTTTTTAGCATGTTTGGATTTGTTTGTTGAAACTATTAGACAAAGTAAGTAAATAAATTGGTAAAAGTGTATTAATATCTAAGGGTAGACACGAAGTAGGGGGATGATTAACAAGTTAACACAAGCGAGTGTGTGTGGGTGGGTGGGTGCGTGAGTGTATGTGTGTTACTTACAGAACAAGCCTTTCATTTTGGACAGAATGTGATTTTGATGTCTCAAGAATACATATGCTTATGAAGTGAATCACACAGTATGTGCTTTGTGCTTCATTTCATAAAACCTTAAAAAGTTTTTTTTCGGGGCTGTGGAAACAAAATCACAAGCCTGTAATTATATCAGTATTTAAAGCGGGAAGGACAGTCTTTACAGTTTCTTAAACTGATATTCAGTAGTGCCAGAATCTCATATGGTAAAGTTTTTAGTGAAGTAGATACCTCCAGTAATAAAGTTCAGAAATATCAACTGTATTTCTAATATTAAAAAATAAGTAATGTGTATTTTAATAATCCTGCAAATATTTCTTCCCAAACACCATCCCTTTGGGAGGCAGGGATGCCTGGCTTCTTTCAAAGTCATTATTTTATATTCATTCAACAGCTAGTGGGGTGTGCTCTACAAGCATATGTCAACAAAACAAGCATACTGTACCTCCGTATCGGATCTTAATCAGGTCAAGGTTCCAGATTCCTAATGTCACTTCTTAGCTACTCTGAACAGCTGCTCTGCCTCTGTACCGTTAAGCACGTGTGACACGGATAACTTTTTGAAGTTTCTAAAAATTTTTTTAAAAATACCACTAAATAGCTTGCATGGTGACTGAAAGTTTCAAATCGTATTTCCCCTCCATTTTTCACAGGACTGTTAGTTGTCAACACTGATTTTGCTGCTGCAAAATATGGTTCAGATGTATCTTTGTATCCTTCTCGTTTTGAGTAACATATGCTTAGTTTATTGGCACAAGTTTTTAATATTGTCAGTGCTACAAAGCCAACAATGCCACAGAAGAGCAAGCTCAATTCTGCTCTCCTTGGAACAGTATCAATAACGTTGTCAGTTACATTTCCAGTACCAGAAGACTTACTGCTGATAAAGTTACATGAGGAATGGTGAACACTGCTTAATTTTTTCATGTATTGGGCTGAATCTGCAGTGTTGGCAGTTAAAAGCCTACAATTTTAGTAAATGAACGAATCGCATTTCATTAAGGAAGGAGTGATAGAAAATTAATAGAAAATAGTAAGATGTAACACCTAAGTTCAATTTTTTCACTGTTACTACAATGAAGACTGCCTTGGGAAAAGTTTTGTCTGGCAGGAGTCCCATGTTACACAACTGTAAACTTAAAATTTAGACATTTTGAATGCTGTTTTATGCTTATGATTTAGAAAATGTTTACAATTTAACCAAATTTAACAATATGATTATTTTCACTAATAACCACACACACATTAAATATGTATTACATATGTAATGTTTTTAATCTCTAGATATGTTTCAACAATGACAATACTGTCCTGTGACAGTACTTACACAAAAGGGACAGATGTAAGAGGTAACCTGCAAAGTTTAACTACTAATCTTGAATGGCAGATGGACAACTGAAAAACAAACAAAAGGAAAAGAGAAACTCTGCTAATGACCCTCAGGATTACTCTTTATTTTGATAGGTTAAAAACAAATGGTATTCTTATTTTTTAAGTCCCTTTCTGCTTGTATTCTCTCCATGCACTTTATAAAACCTTTACAAACCATGAGCCAGATCCTGCAGTCCTCATTTAGCCAAATCTCCCACTAAAAGATAATTAAATGGGAGTTTTGGCCAAGACAGGATTGCAGGATACAGCTCCATATATAAAGGAGTCCATTGAACAGCCATCACTGAAGTGCAGCTAATACTGAGATGGAATATACAAACTAAGTAATAGTGTACAGAACACTAAAAAAATTTAGCCCAGGAGGTTTATCAGAATACTATATAAAATTGAAACTTTGGGTGCAGAATATAGAGTCCAGGTAGACAGAATATAGTTACTCAAACTGGAATTTAGCCAGGACATTAAGTCTTGTGAAAATGCAGTGGGACTTTCAGTAAGTACACAGGAGTTCATTTTTATATTTCACTGAAAAGATCGCACCTCTATCCGCTTGTTTCTTGGGGCACCCAGTTTACAGCACTATTCTGCAGCCTCTAAGTAGTACTTAAAAGTGAATACTTATCACTAAATCATTTAAGAAAAGGTTATACATCGTAAAGGTATTTTTCCCTTTATAAAATGTATTTTAAAGCAGGCTAGTTATACATTAGGATTGTCTGTCTAATTTACCTCTCGTGCCTCAAGTATAAAATTATCCTGTCCTACTTTCTTCCCCGCGTACTCATTATCTTTTCTTTTCCTCTGTCCACGAGACTAGAATTACCTCAATATTACTCTTCTCCGAAGCACAAATGTTGCTAAAACAAATTCTAGAGAAACTGCAGTACATCAAATATTTAGCAGCTTAAGAGTTACTATGCTAGATTGCTAGGCAAGGGACCACTATGGAGGTAATCTGCATTTAAAAAAAATACTTTAACCGACTCTTTGACTGGTTAACTCCCTGATCAGATACCAGATTCTACATTACAAATTTTAACAGGATAAGTTTAGAGCGCTCAAATATTGCTCCAGAAGACAGGGTCTCAAAAGTCAATTCTATGTGCACTAGAGTCAAACCAATGTCACAGATCTGCATTCCAATAATACAAACTTTGTAGAGTTGGTAGCCTTAATGCACTGAAGATGCCTCTTACCATACTCTAGGCTCACCAATTTTTAAAACAGTGGCCATTAAATTTTCTCCTCACATGCTCTGACCAATGCTGTTCAGAATCATTCTCCCATTGCAGAAACTGTTATAGTTCCCCTCACCAGAGTTTACTTTCATTTTCTATTGAAAAATCCACTAGATTAAGTAGCTCCTTATAGAAATGTAATCTAAACAGCTGATCTGGTTCAAAGAGCAGCAAATGAGGGCCTGTGGCCAAAGCACAGCATTACACAAGAAAGAAAAGATGCTTTAGAAATGTGAAGCAGTGCTGTGTCTGGACAGCGGGCTGGCACCCCTTAATACTCATGTGGCTCAATTAACTATTAACTTTCATTTTCTATTCAGAAAAACATTCAGGAGCAGCTTAATGCTGTTAATTATAATTTTTCAGTAGTAAATCAAAATGAGTTTTTTTAACTAGAAGGGAAAACGAGGCCCAAATCACTAAGAAACAGAATACATCATCTGGGATTTAAAATACCTACATTTTGTTAGCATGTACTAGTAAGCTTTTCAAGCCTTAAAATGTCTGACTGCAAAGAAAGCCATACGGTATGTTGTTCATCTGATAGTTGAATTTTAATATCGCATAAGAACTCTTGAATCTGAAATTGTGGAAGTCACTGCATCCGTTTTTCTAGCACCAATAATTAATGCTGTTCATTAGCAATGCATAGAGTTACTAAACTATGTCTACAGAAACTGGTTATAAATTTACTAAAAACAACCATGACCTTGGTTGTGCTGTGACTGAACTTTTTTGGTGGTGCTGGAGGTAATGGGTATTTCATAATACTAATATATACTCATAATAAAGCTATTTTGTCATATCTGCGTGCCTGGTACAATAATATTACTGACAGTACAACTTTACAAACTAGCATGTTTGTCCCCGATGCTATATACATAAACATTAAGGCTGACAATTAGTAAAAACCTACTATTACAGACAGTCCTAAGATCCATGTACAGAGCAAATGCCACTGATACTTTTGAAGCTCAGTAGCAAAACTAAGTCCAAATAACTGTCAGCTTCTTCAAAAAACAGAAGACCTGACACATGAAAAGCAATTCAAATTTGAATTAAAATACTTCAGTTCTAATCTTCATTTTCTAACCAGGAGATATCCAAGACATATAACTTCAAAAAAAAATCATCTCAAAAGCCCACATTCTTAAAAATATTGTATTATACTTCCACACAAATAAAAGATTTTCCTTTAGAATGTGAATACTCATTTTATTTGTTGTCAAGTTTAGATTTGTGCATTTCTAACTACAAATTGAATCTTCCCCCCCCCCCACTTCTTAGTGTGTGTGTTTTGAGGAAATACATTTGAACAAACTTACCTGTGAGTTGACTAATTTTTTTAAACTGTGAATGTTTTTGATGGTGGCAGTCTATTTACTGATTTGACCTGGACAAAGCAACACAGAACTTGCAGATAAACTGCCCATTAGTGAAAAGGGTTATCTATTTTTGTCCTCCTGGTCTCTGCTGATTTTGGAGCCAGGCCAATTCTTGCATTGTAGACTTTTTAGGCAGTCTGATCTTTTCTAGATGATAAACAGTTCTATAATTAATTCCTTTCTTCCTGAATTAAAGACAGACAGGTAACATTCTTCAGGATCACGAACAGTCAGTACTCCCCATAAAAAGACCATCTTATTGTATCCAGATTATATAATACTAAAAGGTGTATTAATAAAAAAAATAAGCAGAGAACATACACAGGGAGGAGTGTAAAACCTTAACTGCACCATCCAGCATTGTACTGTACTTAGCACACTAGTGAATCAATTCCAAAATCTTAGTTACAAAAAGAAAATGAGTTTTTACTAAAGACATTCAGAAACCTTATACAAATTATCTCTGTGGAATCCATTGCCTGACCCTTTCACAGACGCACATTGTCCTCCCACCAAAATGGAGTCTGTCTCTTTAGCCCATTTAGACTTCGATTAGTCACCCAGAAGCCATTGAGCCATTCAATTAGCAAACATTATTACCCAAAATCCACATATCAGATTTGTGAAAATGCTAAAACTTCATCCCAGGAGTGACACCCAAAGTTGCTCTTTGTGACAACTTTGGGTGTCTTGTGAGCTCTTGTGACACAGTTCTGATGCCAAAGCTACTAGGCTACTTGATGATTCTTCCAAACACATACACATCAGGGCAAATTAGACATTTTTTGTTTAACTGTAAACTTGTTAGTTATTTCAATAAAAATCAATGTTTAGATAGAAGCCTAAATTTGTTAATGCTGTATAGGAAACTGTTCTAAAACTGACATTTTCTTGAGTTAATAATTCTTACTTATATCTAACAAATAAATTTTGCTTTTTATTTTAAATGTATAGCAAGAATGGACTGAAAAGGAGTAACACTACAATACTTTGGAAACTTTCCTAAACAATTCACAGCTATTGAAATAATGCATCAAGAACAGGCTACCTCTAAATTAAAATTCCTGATCAAACAATCAATCAGTCTCTTTGGTCAGTCAAATAGGGGCATTTTACAATTTTCACTCAGGTTTACAGAAATATTCTAAGTTGACAGAACAATGGTACCACAGATGCAATAGATCTCCTGTTTAGTGAGCCAACTCATATTATGAGCAAAATTCCCATCTGAAGGAAGTAATAGGTGATCAGGAAACAAAAGACAAACTACTAAAAGCATAACCCGGGGAACAAAAAACAATGAATGAAACTGGCCAGTCACAAAACAAAATTAGATATTTTACTGAAACTAAACAACTATTCTGTCACTCTGTAGGTACTGGAAATTAAGTTTATGAATGCTGGGATTCCCCATTCACACAAGACATTTTCTCTCCAGCACATGCGCTGCTACTACTACGAAGGCTAATGATACTACAGTGTACAGTATTGCTACTTACATCTTTGTGTACTACATAATTTATCTGTTAACTCTTTCAAAAACTGGAACCCTACGAAGTTCCACTGCCATTTACAACCTCGACAGAGAAAAGTGAAAGATATTGACAGTGGTTTTAATGTAAAATTTAATTAAGAAGTCATTCAGAAATCCTGTTTGGTTATGCAATGCAGCCAAATACAAACTGAGTTCTTCATCAACAAGTTCCAACTACTTCCAGTGAGACGCAACAGTTTAGTTACAAATGTAATGTTAGAAAAATGCAAAATCATATTTTGAACAAAGTTCATAAACAGTCAGATTCACCATTTTGATCAGCAAGTAACTCACTCATAAGATGAATACAGATTCTACATACTCCTTTATGAAACACTTTTTTGAACATATACATTGTGCTTTCTGCATTCTTCCTGCTATACCCTTCATATGTACTTATGACTCTGCTGTGCTCCACTGACATATTTATGGAAGATGTTTGTGAAATTTCACAAACAAGAGGGGAAAAACATATGTACACAAACAAAACCAATTTTAAGATGAATCCTCATCTGCAATCCCACTACAACAACCAAACAGAACATAACAAAAAATTGATGTAATGAGTAAAATGAAGGTAGTAGTAAATGCAGGACACCACATGCTATCCCAGTGCCCATATGCTCAAACGGACCATTCAACTCTCACCTTTATCACGGTCATATAGCAAATCTTCTGTTGAGCAAGGACTCCCATCCTGAGATTCCGGAGGGCAAAAGGGAGAGACACATGGTGAATGGCTGCTGCAGCTGCTGCTGCGCTCTTGGACAGAGGGAGTCTGTGTATCAATGCTACGCGTGCTACTGCTACGATAATGAGCAGGCAAGGGTGCTCTTCGACCATCAGGAATATCCAAAGGCTGCAACAGAAATAATGCTTATATTACATTGGAAAGGCCGATTCTAAAAGCCTTCAGCCTGCAAAGCTCCCACTGAAGACTCGGGTCTTGACTACAAAGAACTGTTCTAAACCAAGCATGTTATTTAAAAAGGAAAGAATGATAAAATGCACATTGAACTCTTTTGCTCCAGGACAACTGCAGCTGCAACTATATTTCTTATACAAGTTTCAGGACTAGATGCATTTCAGTTTATCTAAGGCCTTGGCTACACTGGAGCTTTACAGCGCTGCAATTTTCTCACTCAGGGATGTGAAAAGAACACCCCCAAGTGCTGCAAGATACAGCGCTGTAAAGCACCAGTGTAAACAGCGCTGCAAACTAATCCCCATGGGGAGGTGGAGTACATGCAGCGCTGGGAGAGCTCTCTCCCAGCGCTGGTGCTGCGACAACACTCACACTTCAAAGCGCTGCTGTGGCAGTGCTCCCGCAGCAGCGCTTTGAAGTTTCGAGTGTAGCCAAGCCCTTACTGTGCTAAGATTTATTCTGCTTAAATAAATAATAATACAAAATGTTAAATAAATAACTGCTTAACTTCTCAATTTTGTTTAACAGAGATTACACTAGTATAGTTATTTCCAATAAGTTACTATTCTTACAAAAGGAAAAAAAAATCACCTTAACAAAGATCTCCAACGGATAAGATTTTATGCTTTGGTGTAACTAGTTTTGGCGAGAGAGCACAATGAAAGATGAAAATATAATAGTAAGTTACATGCTTAGTTTAAAAAAAAAACAAACACCACACTTTTTTAACTGTGGCTTACCATTCTCTGGTCCACTGTTTAAGCCCCTTCCACTCACTCCCCTTTTGGTGACAATAACAAACCAGATTGGTGTACTCTCCCATTTGCTATTCTTCCCCCCGGGTATATAGTTTTGTCTTTGAGAACAGTGTTCTCTCAACATCTCCAGTCAAATCTGTAGAGCCCTGCAAACCTGTGGGTATCCGTTTTACATCTGCGGCGGGGTTGGGACGGGGGACTGCTTAGGCCCCACACCCAGTGGCAGGTGGCAGGTCCACATATACCCCACCCCCGGCCGGAGCTGGGTCAGGGAGAGCTGCGGAGCCAGCTGTGAAGAGCCTGGGTCCCTCCACCTGTCCTGGGCAGAGAGGCTGGGGAGTAGGGGCACTGGGTGGGCAGAGAGGCAGGGACACGGGCCGGAGGCTGCTCGAGCTCCCTGCCCACACAGCTCCACACAGTTGCCTGCCTTGCTCTTACCGTGGCCAGGCTGCAGCTCAGAGCCGCTCCTCAGCTAGAGCTGGGTCCAGGAGAGCTGTGCCGGCAGGTGTGGGGACCCTGGGTGTCTCCACCTGCCCTGGGTGGTGAGCTTGGGGGGCAGTGATACTGGGTGAGGGGCCGGGAGTTTTGGCAGGGGGCTGGTCAGGCCCCTCACCCAGGGTAGGTGGAGGGTCCACTGTGGCATCTCACAGTTGTCAGCACAGCTCTGGCTGAGGAGGGAGACAGCTCAGAGATACTGCCTGGCCACAATAAGAGCAGGGAGGGCAGCTGTGGGGAGCCGCGGTGGACCCTCCACATGCCCTGGGTGGGGGGCCTAAGCAGCCCCCAGGCAGCTCCACAGGTGTCCCCCTCCCAGGCCAGCCTGGAGCCCAGTTGGGGTGCTGTGGCAGACCCTCCACCTGCCCGTGGAGCAGGAGGAGCGACTGAGAGGAGTCCCCAGCCATGTCCCCGTCCCCCTACCAGGCCAAGGGCAGGTGGAGGATCCACGACTCCGTGCAGGCTTCCCACAGCTGCTCATGTGGCTCTCTCTGACCGGGCTCTGGCAGGAGGGCTGCCTTGGAGCCTCAGTCCGACACACAGTGTAGAGCTCTCCAAATCCACAGATAATTTTTATGGACTGTGGATCAGATGCGGATACACGTTTGTGTATCCACACAGGGCTCTACATATCTGAATTATATTGCACTTTAAAACAGGAAAGAGGGAACAAATAAAACCAATAAAACACACACATCAATTTTAGTCTCATTTAGGTGAGGACGAGGAAAGAGATTTTTTTTAATTTTAATTTTAGTCAAAATGGTTCAGCCATTTCTGAGACTGAGGCTAGGGGAAAATGCATTGTTTTGCCCTTGTTAAAAAATTCTAGAGGACTTTTACTTTGAACAAATGGCTTGCTTAGTACCACATAGGAGCTCTGTGGCACAGACAGCATTAATTCTGCCATTTCCTAACTTCTGGGTGCTTTCACTTTATAACTGTAATAATGTTCTTTCAATGTGTTTTTTGTATGTAATATTATATAGACTAAATATTTCACAGTAAAAACTTCCTAAAGCTACTGATAACATGGCTAAAAATTGTGACTACCTAGCTTAAATTTCACTTTTCTTTTCACATGCCATTGTGAATGGAAAAAAGAAAGCTGCAATCCAATCATATGAAACAGACTGTCACGACATGATGTCTGAACACAAGAAATGAACACCTTCAAGGCTCAAACAGAACACATTTTCCTTATAATGATCGTTAACAGATCAAATGCAGATGCTTCATTTAGCAACAACAATCGTTCTCTGAATTATAGAGAAAATATTATTTCATCTTACTCCTCTAAAGATGAACATTTATCACTAATCAGGAATTAGATTTCACTATAAAGAAGATTAACGAGTATGTAAAAAGGAAAAAAAAAATCGCACCTCAAACAGGAATATCTTTAATAAGTCAGTAGTTTTAAATACCTAAATTTTGAAGGGCAAAAATGCCACTGTGCAGTCAGGAAGTATATCACATACAAAATATTTCACCTTACCATGAAGCTAAGATTATGGAAAATAGAAGTTTTCATTCTTAGACACTATTCTACGTACGTTAAATGGTGTTCACTACTTAGAAAATGCCCACAGATATTTCAGAGACTACTTTTCTTCTGCAGAATTCTACTTCCCCTTCATATAAAATCCAAGCCTCTTTACTGTACTGAGGAATGCAATTTAAAAAAACCCTGTAAAAATACTAACTGTAAACTTTCAATTTAATGTTGCTTTTTGTGCAAAGTTTTTAAATTCCAGCCAATAAAAATCAAAAATACTTTAAATAGCCTGAATGGCTTTTAACAACTTAAATCAGTGTTTCAAAATTACTTTCCATGAGCCATATCTATAGATTATGGAGTATGTTAAAAATTGAGGTCTTCACAATTTTAAACTGAAGAAATGAAATAATTCACAACAGCTGCTTTTACTTCTTATAATGATAAATTCATGGAAAATTACATGAACATTTTTGTATTGAGAGTGTTTTTGGTAAGAGAATCAAGTCATGTGTGATAGTCTTTTGCATACTGACAGAACGCTAACTGAGCCCAGACAATGACAGCTATTTGTCTCCCTCTCTTTCTTGCAAAAAGTCCCTTAAGCAGAGATAAAGACATGGCCAATCTGACAGCAGCATACCCTTCTCAAGGTACTCTATTAAAATTCACCAATAAACTACGCTCAGGCCAGGTCTACACTGCGACTTTAAATCGGTTTAATGGCCGATATACCAATTTAACGCTGTATCCGTTCACACGACGTCGTCATTAATATCGAGTTAAACGGCTCCTTAAATCGATTTCGGAACTCCTCCCAAACGAGAGGAGTAGTGCTAAATTGCGATAGTATAACTCGATAAGGTCAAATGTGGACGGAAATCGATGTTATTGCGCCGGCGGCATCCCAGAGTGCAGATGACCGCTCTGGACAGCATCTGAACTCGGATGCAGCGGCAGGTAAACCAGGAAAGCCCGCGGAACTTTTGAAACATTTCCTGCTTGCCAGCGTGGAGCTCTGATCAGCATGGCTGGCGATGCAGTTTGAAATCGAAAAAAGCTCCAGCCATGACCGTACGGAGATACTAGGGTCAGATCGCTGTATGGGGAACGACAAATCTCGTTGTATTCCAGCTCCGTTCAACAGAACACGAAGCCAAAGCGTTTCGAAAAAAAACTCCAGGATTACACAGCGCTGTGTGACAAGCGAACGGGAAGCCAGAGACTCAAAAGTGGACGCTCATGAGAGGGGGAGGGGTACTGGAGGAATCCAGCTATCCCACAGTCCACAGCAGTTCTGAAAATTATTTGCATTCTGGTTGAGCTCCCAATGTCTGTAGGTTCAACAACAGTGTCTGGCGTGGTTCAGGAACAGCTCCGCAGTTATTTCCCCCCACCACACGTGAAAAAAAAAGGAAGATTGCTGTGCTATGGCGTTTGCTCAAATGCACTCCGCGAAAAAGGCGGCCAAAAGGGTGTCTGCTGCCTTCACAAGGGAGGGTGAGGGCTGTACCCACACCCGCGGCGAGTGTTTTCTGCCATCAGGCACTGTGCTCTCAACCGGAAGTGGGAACTAATGGGATAGCTGAAGGAACAGCTACCCAAGTGCACCGCTCATCGAAATCGATTGGATAGCTTTGGACATGGACGCAAACAACTCGATTTGGGATCCCACTGTGGACGCGCTAAACCGATTTTATTAGATCTGTTTTGTAATATCGGTTTAAGCTAATTCGAAATAATCGTGCAGTGTAGACGTACCCTCAGTGGCAGTCTTAACTCTTTAAGAAGGAAGCCACTTACAATCTGAGCACTGGTAACGTTACTGAGATGCAGTATACACATAATAGGCACAAGAGATCTAGTTTCCACATATCTTATAGCTGTTTAGGAAATAAATATTCCTTTCTCAAAGTTAGGACATTTTCTATTTAAAACACCATCCAGGCTGGAACATAAAAAAGGCAGAGATAAGATACAAATTGCCTTTGCCCTTATAATAGCAGTGAACCTGAGCAACATTGTAGTAGAAGCAGACATAGTTAAGACCAGTGAAAGCAAAAATCTACAGTGCATTCCAAGAGTCTCTTGGAATAAGAATAAATGAAACCCAGTGAATATTCAAACAGGAGATATAGGGATACTGCAAGGATCTTTCATGCTTATGGAGTTTAGAAAACAGTCATATCTTAATACAGGATTGACTCCTTGGACAGAAGGACACACAAACTAGTTTACTCTCTTGTTACACAAGTATTAGAAATTTAAACAAAATACATGGGTAAAGTGAACATTTAAAAGTCCAATCTTTTCTAGGATGGCTTTTTTTTTTAAATAAATAGTGTCACATCTTTATACAGCTAAAATGTTCTAATTTTAAAAACTTTCATATAAAGGTTTCAGATCAGATATGTTCATTTATATGTAATGTACAGAAAAACAACGTCCAGCTGCTGGGCATTTGTCTATTGGTTGAACAAGTAGAAAAATGCCTGTAACTGGACACCCCTGATTTTCCATACATCAAACATGAGAGGTTGATCATGCTTTCCATCTAAATAAATTCAATACTCCACTCCAGCCACCACAAACACATTATATTGTACATCTACTGCAGACTAAGATGACAAAATCCAGCCTCCAAATCCATACACATGGCTTCAGGAAGCAGGACCGGCTCTAGGCAAAGCAAGCACTTGCTTTGGGTAGCACAGTTCCAGGGGGAGCATTCTGAATACAGCTAAGTCTTCCTGGCAAAACAGACAGCAAAAAGGAGAATGGATTAGCGCTAGCCAAAAGGGGGCAGGGGAGAAGAACCAACAGCAGCTAAGAGGAATATAGAGGGCTTTCATATGTGCATTAAGAAAGGAAGAAGTAGTAGAAAGAAATTAAGTCCATTAATAAATAAGGATAGGATAATATTAACAAGGACTCAGAAATGGCTAATATTTAACTGTTTTTAACAAGAAAAAACAGGCCAGTGGGAGCCGCGGTTGGCCAAACCTATTGACGCGGCAGGTAAACAAACTGGCTTGGCCCGCCAGGGTGCTTGCCGAGCCCTGTTCTAGAGACTCAAAAGCAATAAGCAGCATGGGGTGAAACTGAATATATCTTGCAAACTAACATAAATGTTCATTTTTTAAAAATACGCTTACAAAATTAAGTTACCACAAGGAAAGCAGGAAACAATTTATTTGTGTGCTAGTATAAAGCATGTTCGGCAAACACAAGTCTTAATTAATTCAAACTGATTCATGTGAAGATTTATGTGGATTGAAAAGGCTTTCTGAAAGACTGTAAACAGAATATAATGATAAGTGTCAAATTGGCGGAGAAGTTTAATAGATTACCAACTGAATCTGTGGATTAAATTTCAGCTCTGATGTAAGGGTAATTCAGCTGAAGTCAATGGAGCTGCACCCACGTACCCCAGGGCTTAAATTTGGTCCTACATTGTACTCAGACTTATTTAAAAAGTTTATTGGTCTAAAAAAAAACCAAACAGAATAAAGAGCTCGTTGACAAAATTCACAGATAAATTGGGAAGAGAGATGGGAAAAAATGACAAAAAATATAAGAGGATATATAAAAAAATCAGAAACTGCAAAAAATAAAATGCATTTTATAACATTTGAGGAAAAATAATCCAAAATATAGTTATTCAACAGGAGAGAGAATTCTTGAAAGCAATAATGCTCATATAACCTTAGGAATGATAATGAAAAACCACGATGAATTTGCAATGCATTATTGCAGACAAAAGGAACAATGCAATTCTGAGCAGCAAATACAGAGGCGGTGGAGCAAGAAAATAATAATCACCCTCAGTATGGCTCTGGTGCAACTGCACTTACAATATTTTGTTCAGTTTTAGTACTTTCATTACAAGAAAAAGACACTGAAATTGGAACAGGTTCACAGTACAGCAACAAAATGTATCAGGAATCTGGAGGGCGTGACATACAAGCAAATATTAAGAGTTAAATATGCATTACTTGACTAGATAACTATTGGACAGTGGATATTCTAGAAATATTTGTCCACCTAGTTTCTTACAGTAGCAAAATAAGCCAGTAGACCAACTTCTCCCAAAGGCAGTCAAGGCTATTATTTTAAATGATTACATTGAAGTTCACAAATGAAGAGGGAGAAGAGTTATTTAAGATAATATAAAGAGAGAAAACAAGAAGAAATGGGATAATTTATATTTTTCTCTTCATTTTAAGTATTTATATTAGTAAAAACTTCACAACAGTGAGATCTATTAAGCTGTGGAATAATATATGCATGAAAGTGATGGAGGTTTCTTCTCTTGGGACATTTTAAATTAGACTTTACAAAGCACAAGGAAGTGTCTTGTGCAATACTAAACAAATCTCCACTGGCAAAAGGCTGTACTAGACTTAAGGTCATATTTCCAACTTATGATTCTTAGAACACAAAAAGAAACCCTAGATCTGGCAAGGCCTTTGGAAGATAGGGTCACTGCTGAGTTCTCTGGCCCCAGTCCAGCAAACATGTACGTGCTTAACTGCTTCACTGGATCAGAGGCAGAGCATTCAAGCAACTTACAGCTGAAAGCCCAACATGTACAATAATAAGATGTTAGAGTCCAAGAATAATGTATTTATCAGACAAACTGATAATGACCTCTAACTTTAACAGATCACAACTCTAACCAGCAGCAGTGGCACAGTAATATACACTCTAGGAGATAACACAAAGACAATAACAGGAAACCTGGAAATGGCAGAGATGTTTAATGACTTCTTTGTTTCGGTCTTCCCTGAGAAGTCTGAAGGAATGTCTAACATAGTGAATGCTTATGGGAAGGGGGTAGGTTTAGAAGATAAAATAAAAAAAGAGCAAGTTAAAAATCACTTAGAAAAGTTAGATGCCTGCAAGTCAAGGTCTGATGAAATGCATCCTAGAATACTCAAGGAGTTTAATAAGGAGGTATCTTGAGCCTCTAGCATTATCTTTGAAAGTCATGGGAGATGGAGAGGTTCCAGAAGACTGGAAAAGGGCAAATATAGTGGCCAATCTATAAAAAGGGAAATAAAAACAACCCAGGAAACCTACAGACCAGTTAGTTTAACTTCTGTGCCAGGGAAGATAATGAGCAAGGTAATTTAAGAAATCATCTGCAAACACTGGAAGGTGGTAAGGTGATAGGAATAGCCAGCATGGATTTTTAAAGAACAAATTGTGTCACAATCTGAAGCTTGCTTTGTAGGTAACGAGGCTGTGGATAAGGAGAAGAGGGGATTGGTATACCTAGACTTTAGGTAAGGCATTAGAACGTCTTGCATAATATCCTTATCGATAAACTAGGCAATATCAATTTAGATGGGGCTACAATGAGGTGGGTGCAACTGGCGGATAACCGTAGCGAGAGTAGTTAAATTCATGGTCCCCAATCCTGCTGAAAGTATAACAAGGGGGTTCCGCGGGTCTGTTTTGGGATGGCTCTCTCAATATCCTTCATCAACGACTTAGATGTTGCATAGAAAGTACACTATTAAGTTTGCGGATTGATATCAAACTGGGAGGGATTGCAAACTGCTCTGGAGGACACGGTCAAAATTCAAAATGATCTGGACAAATTGGAGAATGGTCTGAGTAACCGATGAAGTCAATAAGACAAAATGCAAAGTGCTCCACTAGAAGAACAATCAGTTTCACACATACAGATGTGAAGAGACTGTCTAGGAAGGAGTACGCAGAAAGGAGATTAGGGGTCATAGTAGACCACAAGCTAAATATGAGTCAACAGTGGATGACTGTTGCAAAAAAGCAATGTGATTCTGGATGCATTAAGAGGTGTGTTGAACAAGACACGAAAGTCATTCTTCCGCTCTACTCTGCGCTGTTAGGCCTCAACTGGAGATTGTGGTCCAGTTGTGCACGCATTTCAAAGAAGATGTGGAGAAATTGGCAGATCCAGAGAAGAGCAACAGAATGATTAAAGGTCTTAGAGAAACATGACTATGAATGAAGGCTGAAAAACGGGTTTATTAGCTTGGAAAGAGAAGACTGAGAAGGGACATGATAGCAGTTTTCAGGATATCATAAAAGCGTGTCATTCAGGAGGAGGGAGAAAACTTGTTCACCTTAGCCTCTAATGATAGAACAAGAAGCAATGGGCTTAAACTGCAGCAAGGGAGATTTAGGTTGGACATTAGGAAAAAGTTCCTAACTGTCAGGGTAGTTAAACATTGGAATAAATTCCCTAGGGAGGTTGTGGAATCTCCATCTCTGGAGATATTTAAGAGTAGGTTAGATAAATGTCTACCAGGGATGGTCTAGACAGTATTTGGTCCTGCCATGAGGGCAGGGGATTGGACTTGATGACCTCTCGAGGTCCCTTCCAGTCCAAGAGTCTATGAATCTATGAATGTGTGTATTATTTTTGGTATTTTTTTTTAATACTGTCAAAATATTGGCCACTTCTAAATAGAAAACGCAAGCCTTGGAAGACCAGATTTAATGCAAAATATATGAACAGCCTTGAATAAGCCTCTGGAGAAGGTAGGATTACTTTACTACTTTGTGTTTATCATCACAATGAAGGAACATAAATACCAAGTTTTGGCACCTCAAAACTCATGTACGTAAAGCCACTGTATGACCTTTTGTAAAAGCAGATACAGTAAAAGCTTTGTTATCCAGCACGCTGGGGGAATGAGGGTTGCCAGTAAGTCAAAAATTCCAGTTAACTAAGAGGGAGGGAGTTTGCGTGTGGGAGGGGGCTCAGGAAGGGGTGCAGGCTCCAGGAGGGAGTTTGGATGCAGTCAGGGGCTCGGGGCAGGAGGTGGGGTTGTGAAGGGGTGCAGGCTCTGGGAGGGAGTTTGGGCGTGGTAGGGGGCTCGGGGCAGACGGTGGGGTTGTGGGAGGGGTTTCATGGTGCCAGATTCAGGTAGCACTCACCTCGGGTGCTTCCCTGCAAGCGGTGACATGTCCCTGGTGCTCCTAAGCAGAGATGCAGCCAGGCAGCTCTGAGTGCTGCCTCCGCCCACAGGCGCAGTCCCCAGCCAATGGGAGCTGGGGGGCCAGTGCTTGGGGTGGGGCAGGGTCAATGCATGGAGCTCCTGTGGCTGTTCCTCTGCCTAGGAGCAGCAGGGACATGTCACCGCTTGCAGTGAACCGCCCGAGGTGATGCCGCCCTGAAATGCCAGTTTCTAAACTTTTCAGGTTGGTAAAGTGCCAGATAACACAAGCTCTTACTGTACTAAGTTTTGCCACATGAAATGGAAATATTTAGGTTTTAGCTGAAATATTTGGGGTTTTGATGAAACTGAAGTGTTCTGTGGAAAGCAGATATTTTTCACAAAAAAAACTATTTAGCCAAAGCCTCAATTTTTCCATAGAAAAAGTTAACGGAAAATTTTCAAGCCAACCCTAGATATAAAGCTATGTTGTTTCAGTCATTTCGAAGGTTCTCACAACACGTTACTAAATTCTGACTGTAAAAAATGTAAAAACACCCCAAAAACTTAAACCGTACCTTGGATACTTCTTCTTTTCCACTGGTTTCTTTAATGAATACTTTTTCTAATTCAGGGCTTATTCCTTCTACATTGCACGGCACACGTGAAACAGTTGATTTTGGCACTGAAATATTTGACAGTGGCATAGGGACTGATCTTGAGATAGAAGCCTACAAGGTCAATGAGATAAAATATTATATAGGCTTTAAAACTGGAGAGTTTTGGAAGATGAAACATTGGGTCAGTATTAGTGAGGTCATATCGTATTTTTAAAAATCTACAGACAGAGAATTAAAGAATCATGCATTCATTTTAAAAACTAGAGAAGCTCATTTTCATCTTTAATTTGTGAACTGAATATTAAAAAATGTACTTACCATTAAGAAACTAGAAAGACAGAAATTAAAGATTACATACATTTAATGTCACTCAGGATTTTTTCTTGTAAAGTGAACAACAGAATTTTATATGAAATATTTTACTGCAGTGCTTTTCAATACTTGGCTTGTATAATTTCTAGGGAATGCAAAGGTGTGGCATGCAGAATGCAAAGGGAGAAAAACCTCTGACAAACATGAAGCCGTCAAATAGGTAGAAGTAGTAAAAAGAAAAATGTAAAGAAAAAAACAAATCCAGTCAGACAACTTCTTTGTAATTTCCCCATATCATGTATATGCTTACTCTAGAAATGCTGCTGGTTTATTTTGTATACTGGCCCAAATGCATGATCATGTTTAACTGGCATTTCCTGACATTTGAGTGCCTAGCCATGCAACATTAACCATCTCTTTATGCAGGGTTTTTTCCTCCTTTTTTGACTGGTTTATGGTATAGGTAAAATGAAACTTTCATTCTAAACCTTTATTTTCAGAACTACACCCTTTCCCCATGTTTGTTCCAGATATTGCTTTTACCTCAAAAATCAGAAGAGAATCCACTTAGTCATTTGAAGATCAGGCATTCAAATAAATACAGGGTATGCCTTTCCTCAAAACCATATTAACTTCTTGAATTAAACAAGTGAATTAAAGGCTGGAAATTAATGTTACCATAACATTAGGTTCTTTCATTATGTGATCAGTGAATACTGAGCAATGTGACATTCACAGTATTGAGCAAATAATATAATGAACAGGAACAAAACTATTTATACTTCTACAGTTCAGACTAAATTGCACTGTGTACTGTTTTATGCTTTTACAGCACCCTCTTCTATGCTCTCACAGCATGTAGCACTTTATTACTACATATGTCATAGAAGACTTGCAGTTCATGCAGACAAGACAGAAGAGTTAGTATGGCTACGGAAACAATTTATAATTGTAAGATTAAAGTTACATTTGAGATGTTTGGTTTGTTTTTTTTTAAATTCAGAATTATGCTTGTATTTCTTTTGTTCGCTTTCCCATCAAGCTCTAGTTTATTTTGGCAACACTAAGAACATTAGCACTGAAAAGGCTGTTTAGAAGTTCGTTAGTTTTTGCTTTATGCTCTTCATGATAATGCGTGTTTGTGCCATCACTACTGATGGCTTTGGAAATGACATATTAAACTCACACTTATGATTTCTTGAGACATCCTAAAAAACAGATACACTAAAGAACCAAGATCTTGTTTCCATGTACATTTCACAAGTATTAAGGAACAAGGAAAGAAAGACATTTATTTATACAACACCATAATTGTGTAGGGCATTTTACAGACAAGAAAGAAATAGTCCCTGTTCTGAAAGAGCTTCCAGCCTAAATCTGTTTGCAGTGATGTGGAAGCCATGTTGGTTCCAGGATATTAGAGCAGTGATTCTCAAACTTTTCTACTGGTGACCCCTTTCACAGAGCAAGCCTCTGAGTGCGACCCCCTCATATAAATTAAAAACACTTTTTTAATTTAATACCATTATAAATGCTGGAGGCAAAGTGGGGTTTGGGGTAAAGGTCGATAGCTAGTGACCCCTCACATAATAACCTCGCGATCCCCTGAGTGGTCCTGACCCCCAGTTTGAGAACCCCTGTATTAGATAGACAAGGAAGGTGAAGCGATATCTTTTATTGGACCAATTTCTGTTGTGAAAGACAAGTTTTCGAGTTTACACCGAACCCAGACCTGAAGAAAAGCTGTGTATGCTCAAAAGGTTGTCTCATTCATCAACAGCACTTGGTCCAATAACGTATGTTAGCTCATCCATCTTGTCAATCTAAATCTGGACATACCATAATAAGTGAGGACACAAACAGTGGGAAGGAGGAAGCGGAAGACAAAAAATGAAAATATTTCTAGTCCAAGCAAGAACTTGACTATCAATTGACTTTTTTTTAAAATGGTTATTTTGTACACTGAGTATCAGAGGGGTAGCCGTGTTAGTCTGGATCTGTAAAAGCAGCAAAGAAACCTGTGGCACCTTATAGACTAACAAATGTTTTGGAGCATGAGCTTACGTGGGTGAATACCCACTTTGTCGGATGCATGTACACTGATAAATCCCGATAAATGGAGAGATGTGTTGGAGAGATGTGCTCAAAATAAGCAGAGGAAAAACAGAGTACATAGTATGTAATTTTAATAATGTGAACACTGAAAAATTATTCTTGAAACTAAATGAGCAGAGAATACCAAAAACACAGTTTCAGGTATATGGGTTCCTGAATCAGGAGAAATGAAGGACAAAATTAGAGCTAGGATAATAAATGCCTACCTCAAATGGAGAGAGATAAGTGGTTTAGTATGTGATAGGAAGATACCAATAAGATTAAAGGGGAAAGTCTATGAACCAGCAGTTTGTCCAGTTTTAATTTATAGTGTTGAGTATTGAATAACAAAGAAGAAACATGAACAAATGATCTGTTCCACAAAAATGTAAATGTTGAGATGGATGACTGGGGTAAGCAAGAAAGACCACATAAAGAATGTGGTATGTTAAAGCAATGTGACATTCATAGTATTCAACAAATAATATAACAGACAGGTACATGCTCAATGTAACATTCATAAATGAAAATAAAATGAGGGAGTACAGGCTCAGATGTTTTGGTCATGTAAAGCGCAGTTCTAACTACTATGTAGTAAGACAGTCCACCAGATCAAGACAGAAGGAAAAAGACAGAAAGGTTGAGCAAGAAGTGGTTTGATGTTATAAAAGAAGACATGTTAGTATGTGGTATGATAGAGAATATGGCATTGAGCAGAGCACTTTGGAGGGAGAGGACCTGTATAGCAGATCCCATTTGATGGGATTAACACAAAGAAAAAAGAAATTTTTTTACACTGAAAAACAAACTGTCTGTACTTATTTTTTATGGGATGAGCAGAATTTAGATGCTTGTCTAAGGGGAAGGAATATAGAAGCGCAAAGGGTGTGAGGGGAGAAGAGATGCAGCAGTGGTCAAAAGGATAGGACGATTGGAAAGGGGCACTTAGTGGTGAGAACAAATGCAGCTAGTAGTGTGTAACTTATAAGTAATGCTAGTCAGTTTCATTCCATCTTTTAAACTCACTAGTGTTACTTTAAAAGGTCATTCCATCCTTCAAATTTACTAAAATTTAGTTGTAAAATTCATTTCCTACAATCTCCATGAAATCAAATACTTTACCATTTACATTGTAGTGAATTTTCTAAAAATAAAAACTGTGATTTACGCAGGGCTCTAACTATAAGGCCAGAAGGAACCACTGTGATCTAATCTGATCGCCTGCATAACAGGCTGCAGTATTTCCTTGAATTAAGTTTGTTTGCACTAGAGTGCAACTTGCTGAAAAACATCCAATCTAAATTTAAAAATTGCCAGTGATGGAGAATCCACCACAACCCTTGGTAAGTTGTTCCAATAGTTAATTATCCATACTGTTAAAAAAAAACCCTCTGCCTTATTTCCCAGTCTGAATTTGTCTAGCTTCAACTTCCAGTCACTGAATCTTGTTACACCTTCATTTGCGAGATTGAAAACCATCTTATCAAAATTTTGTTCCACATACAGCTACTTACTAGTTGTGACCAAGTCACCCTTAACCTTCTCTGTTGCTGTAAAGATGTGTCCTTGCTAATGTTGCAGCTGGCCATGGGAATGAGTATGTTTCTGGGGATCTTCTAACATCCTCAAATTATGGAGGTATGTGGAAGTAGACTGCCACTGGACCCAGAGATCCCAAACATCTCAGTGACAGTGATCCAATGGAGCAAAGAATAAAGATAGGTAAGACCAGCTTGCCCTCACAGAACCCAGCTGCTGCACTGGTGGAAGTGGCATTCCTTGGAGGTGAGAGACAGCCAGTGTTCCCAGGATGTTAACTGGCAGTGGTCAGATGGACATAAGGAGATAACAAGTAGTCTCAGCTCAACCACTGAAGCCTTTTGCTGATGCTATGTCTGACTGCAGGGGTATTTTTAAGAAGAATTTTTAAAGGGTCTCTTTCAACATTTACAGGAGGTATAAGTTGCTTTCTTGGCACAGTTCTCTTTTTTATTATATGATTGTGACTTTGGGACAAAATCCCAGTAGCACCCATGACATCAATCTGTGTTAAGCATTTCAACATCACTTAAAACACAGTGAGGGAATCAAAGGCAAAATTGAAAGAAACAGAAGGCTATATCACTTAATTCTGTTTAAAATAAAATAAAAAAAAAGGTTGTTCATACTAGCAGTGAACTGCTTACCTGAGTCTGACTGATTGCTATATGGTTGCCATGGAGCGGTGACTGACGTTCTTTTTCTTTACTATGACGACTGCTTTGTTTGCTGCGTTGGAGCTGCTGCCTCAATTTGGCAATCTGCTGGAAAGACATAAAATCAAGGTAAGCTGAGATGTGACACAGGTAACTGCTTATATCTTTACTTATATCAAGCAGTATCATGGACAAAAGAAAATCAAATATTTTCTAGAGCATTTTATAAAGGAACAAGTCTTCTGCTTCTTGCAGCACAGGCATCAATCATTTGGCCTATACATTACATTCTTTTCCAAAATACTTGCCTAATCAACAATCTGAATTTGAAAGCAAACTCAATTTAAATGCTGAATTTTCCTCAGGTGCAAAATAAGCCCTAATAATAGATGCAAACCACAATCATTCCTCTGTACTCTGGCCTTTTGTCAGATTTTGTTGCTTCTCAACTGGTTTGGCATCAGAGAAAAATAATTTACAGACTTCATAGATTTCCCTGGTCCTAAACAGAACCATGTTTATCATTGATATTTCCCACCATTACTGACAAACGTCTTCAAAATCTGACAACTAACATGCATTGCTTCACTTCACCTTTAGCCTATTTTAAAATGCTATTTTAAAACTGCCCCAAGCAGACCAATTCTCTTTGGCAAAGTGCTGATGATTTAAAACAAAAACAAAACCAACTATATAGTGCTTCCTATTAAAAAAGATTAACACATTTTAAGGTGAAAAGGGACCATGACCATTACTGGTCATTTACTCTGACCTGCTGCATAACACTTTACAGAATTTCATCCAAGGATTCCTACATCTAGCCCAATAACTTCTGATTGAATACAGCAGATCTTTTAAACACATCTAATCTTTAAAGATTTTGTGTTTGTGCTAAGACTTATGTTCCATTATATGGGACACATCATTTTGCACTCTTAGTGTTCAATCTCCTCGGGTCCATGAGATGAGACAATGGTTTCAACATGCTAAAGTCAAACAAACACTCTCCTGTCTGCATAGCTGAAGTAAGGCAGAGCAGGTCCTATTATACTACACAGATTTCTTCTTGGGTAACGTGCTACAAGAAGGTGATTTGGATGATATTCCCATTAATATGACTTTTTGAAGAAAATTCTATTTATAGCATTTACTAACAGTACACAAAACAGAGAGATTACTGCACAAATCATGAGAAACAAAAAAGGGAGCATATAGAGGCTACATTAAGACTATGGTCAGAAGGGACCTCCATGATCATCTAGTCTGACTTCCTATACATTGCAGACCATAGAACCTCACCTACCCACTTAAAACTACAATACTCACCTGGGGAAGTGAGGAAACAGATTGACAGAGCAAGAGGGGTACCCAGAAGTCACCAACTACAGGACAGGACCAACAAGGAAAACAACAGAATGCCACTGCCCATCACATACAGCCCACAGCTAAAACCTCTCCAGCACATCATGAACAACCTACAACCTAACCTGGAAAACAATCCCTCACTCTCACAGACCTTGGGAGGCAGGCAGTCTTCGCTTACAGATAGCCCCCCAACCTGAAGCAAATACTCACCAGCAACTACACACTACACTACAGAAACACTAACTCAGGAACCAATCCCTGTAATGAGCCCTGTTGCCTACTCTGTCCCCATATCCACTCTAGCGACACCATCAGAGGACCCAACATGAGCCACATCATCATCAGGGGCTCATTCATCTGCACATCTACTAATGTGATATATGCCATCATGTGCCATAAATGCCCCTCTCCATGTACACTGGCCAAACTGGATAGTCTCTACATCAGGAATGGTAACATACAAAAGCCAGTAGGAGAACACTTCAATCTCCCTGGACATTCTATAATAGATTTAAAAGTAGCCATACTTCAATAAAAAAACATCAAAAACAGACTTTAAAGAGAAACTGCAGAGCTACAATTCATTTGCAAATTTAACACCATTAATTTGGTCTTGAATAGAGACTGGGAGTGGCTGGCTCACACAAAAGCAATTTTCCCTCTCTTCATATTGACACTGCCTCATCAGCTCTTGGGAGTGGATCACATCCACCCTGATTGAATTGGCCCTGTCAACACTGATTCTCCACTGGAAAGGTAACTCCCTTCTCTTCACCTATCAGTATATTTATGCCTGCATCTGTAATTTTCATTCCATACATCTGAAGAAGTGGCTTTTTTACCCACAAATGCTTATGCCCAAATAAAACTGCTAGCCTTTAAGATGCCACTGGACTCCTCATTGTTTTTGTGGATATAGACTAAACACAGCTACCCCTCTGATGCCTACCCACTTGTGTAATAGTCCCCTAACCTCTGGCTGAGTTACTGAAGTCTTCAAATCATGGTTTAAAGAATTCAAGTTACAAAGGATTAACCATTTACACTAGTTTAAACCTACAAGTGACCCATGACCCTTGCTGCAGAGGAAGGCAAAAACCTCCTGGGGTCTCTGTCAGTTTGACTCGGGGGAAAATTCCTTCCTGTCCCCAAATATGCTGATCAGTTAGACTGTGAGCATGTGGGCAAGACCCACCAGGCAGATACCTGGGAAAGAATTCTGTGTAGTAACTCAGCAGCTGGAGAAGAGACACTAGATGGGGAGGGCTCTGAGGATTTTTGCTACTGGTAGTTGCTGATGGGCCACATGCAATTGTAGGCAGTACCATCATACCATCTCCTCCATAAACATATCAAGCTCAGTCTTGAAGCCAGTTAGGTTTTTTGCCCTCCACTGCTCCCTTTGAAAGTCTGTTCCAGAACTTCACTCTTCTGATGGTGAGAAACCTTTGCCTATTTTCAAACCTAAACATGTTGATGGCCAGTTTATAGCCATTTGTTCTTATGTCCACACTGGTGCTTAATTTAAACAACTCCTCTCCCTCCCTGGTATTTATCCCTCTGATATATTTACAGAGAGCAACTGTAGTTCTGCTCAGCCAACTTTTGGTTAGGTTAAACAAGCCAACCTCTGAGTCTTCCGCCAGAAGGCAGGCTTTCCATTCCTCAGATCATCCTAATAGCCCTTCTC
The DNA here is from genome assembly GCF_003597395.2 of Chelonoidis abingdonii. Taxonomy (NCBI): domain Eukaryota; kingdom Metazoa; phylum Chordata; order Testudines; family Testudinidae; genus Chelonoidis; species Chelonoidis abingdonii. The sequence continues at coordinate 53,522,773 of NC_133770.1, read as the reverse complement.
TGTACCTGTTCCAGTTTGAATTCATCTTTCTTAAATGGAGAGAGCAGAATTGCACACAGTATTCCAGATGAGGTCTCATCAGTGCCTTGTCTAATGGTACTAATACTTCCCTGTCTCTACTGGAAATACCTCACATGATGCAACCTAGGACTGCATTAGACTTTTTCACAGCCACATCACATTGACGGCACATAGTCTATCACAGGATGACTATTACACCCAGGTCTTTCTTCCGCTCTGTTGCTTCCAACTGTTAAATCCCCATTTTATAGCAAAAATTCTTGTTGTTAGTCCCCAAAATGCATGATCTTGAACTCTGCACTACTAAATTTCATCCCATTTTTATTACTCCAGTTTACAAAATCATCCAGATCTTCTTGTACGATAATCCGGTCCTCCTCTGTATTGGCAATACCTCCCAACTTTGTGTCATCCACAAATTTTATTCACACACACTTATTGTACCAAGGTTAGTAACACAAATCTTAAATAAGATTGGTCCCAAGATCAATCCCTGAGGAACTCCTCTAGTAATCTCCCTCCAGTCTGACAGTTCACCTTTCTGTATGACCCACTGTAGTCTGTCCTTTAACCGGATCCTTATCCACCTTTCAATTCTCAGATTAAACCCCATCTTCTCCAATACCATACTGAAATCAAGGTAGATTAGATCTACGGCCTTTCCTTAGTCTAAAAAAAAAATAAAAAAATCAGTTATCTTCTCAAAGGAGGAGATCATATTTGTCTGTCATGATTTACCTTTTCTAAAATCATGTTGTATTTTATCCCAATTACTATTTACCTCTATGTCTTAACAGCTTTCTCTATCAAAATTTGTTTCAAGTCCTTTCATACAATTGAGGTTAAACTAACAGGCCTGTAGTTTCCTGGACCACCTTTTTCTAAAAAAGATGAACAATATTAGCAATTCTTCAGTCATAGGGCACAACCCCCAAGTTTACAGATTCATTAAAATCCTTGTTATTGAACTTGCAATTTCATGTGCCATTTCCTTTAATATTCTTGGTTGGAGATTATCTGCCTCCCTCCAACTTCCGATTTAGTCCCATTACGATGTTTGAATTAGACTTCCACCTCAGATGTGGTTAATTTCTACCTCCATATCCTCGTTGCCATTAGCCACCCTGCCACTACTCCTAAGCTCTTCATTAGACTCATTAAAAACTGAGGTAAAGTATTTGTTTAGGTATCAGGCCATATCTAGACAATCTTTAATCTCTACCCCATCTACCACAGTGTTTAGCAGTCCCACTTCTTCTTTCCTTGTTTGTTTTTCTTATTGTAGAGCTATAGAACCTTTTACAATTGGTTTTAATTCCCTTTGCAAGGTCCAATTCTACTTGGCTTTTAGCAGTTCTCACTTGATCCCTACACATTCTAACCTCAAAGAGGTTAATCATCTGTTTGAGATCCTTGCTCATCTATCTTGATCTGCAACCCTTCCCTATTAAATTTTTCCCCTTGCTTGGGATATAGGTTTCAAATAGCTTCTGCAACTTTGACAAAGTAATTCTAAGCCTCCTTCACATTCAGACCCTTGAGTTCTTCAGTCCAGTCAACTTCCCTAACTAAATCCCTTAATTTTTTAAAGTGAGCTCTTTTGAAATCAAAGACCCTTGTTGCAGATCTATTTTTATTTATCCTTCTATTTAGTTTAAACTGAATTAGCTCATGATCCCTCAAACCACGGCTGTCCTAAAACCAGTTCTTCTATGGAGGTCCTCACTATTCACCAATACAAAATCTAAAATAGCATCACGTCTTGTTGGTTCAGCAACTACCTGGTGAAGAAATCTATCAGCTATCACATGCAAGTAAATCTGGGCCCCACTATTATTATTATTAGCACTTATCCTCCAATCTATATCTGGAAGTTAAAGTCTCCATAATAACACAATTCCCAGTAGTATTTATTTCATTAAAAATATTAAAGAGGTCTCTATCCGTATCCAAATCGGATCCTGGTGGTCGGTAGCACACCCTAAGCACTATATTGGGGAACCTTCAGCAGCTTTCTTCCCTAATGTGATTTTGGCCCCAAAATAGACTGTCTTACCCATTTCATTACAATCTACCTCATCATTAATATACAATGCTACTCCACCATCTTTGCCTTTATTTCTGTCTTTCCTGAACAGCATACCTTTCAATACCTGTAATCCAGTCATAGCTACTATTCTACCAGGTTTCTGTTATTGCTACAATATCTGGTTTCAGTTTCTGCACCAGTAGTTTTAGTTCCTCCATTTTGCTACCCAGGCTCCTCACATTGGTCTACAAACATCTCAATTATTGCTGCTTGGCTTCACCAACATTCCTCACCCGATTAAGTGCTGTCATTCTACTGCGAGTATCACCTATCTCACTATATCAGTATTATACTTCCTTTTAATGATGTTCATTCTCCTACCCACTGCTGTTCCCTTCTCCATTGCTGTATCATTTCATACTTGATTTTCCACTCTCTCAATGTTAAAATCAGGTGTGGAGATCTCATGAGAATCTCCCAACCATCTCCCCTGAGTTCCTAGTTTAAAGCGCTTATTGATTTATGCCAGTCTCTATCCCAGAAGTCTATTTCATTCCCTACTCAGATGGTGTCCATCCCATGAGAACTGTCCTCTGCCCATGAATGCCTCCCAGTGGTCAAACATCCTAAAGCTCTCCTTATTGCACCACTGCCTGAGACATCTGTTGATCATCATAAACTTGTCTCACCTTCATTCTCCTCCTCTGGGGACAGGCAGAATCCCACTGAAGATCACCTGACCCTCCATTTCCTTACGCACTTTCCCCAGCCTGTCGTAGTCTCCCTTGATATGCACACACGAGCTGCCTCACACTGCTCTGAGTGGTTATATAGCAGTGCACAGCCATCTGTCCCCCAGTTCCTTCTCTACCCCAGCGAACTGGTGTGAAACTCCAAAGCAGAGGGGAGGAGGGAAGGTAGTGGAACCTCAAAGAACCTCAGTTTCTGCACAAGGTGAGTAACCGTCTCTTCTTCAAAAAAAAGCGTCCCTGTGGGTGCTTCACTTTAGGTGACTGTAGAGCAGTGCCCCTCAGTGGAGGGAAGGGGCTTTGGAGTTGGTTTATTGATAGTGGATAACACTGAGCATCTGCTGCTGATTGTTGTTCCAAAGCATAGTGTTTAGTGAAAGTATGGGCTGATGCCCAGGTAGCTGCTTTGCAAATGTCAGTGATAGGCCACAGATGTTGATAATGCTCTGGTGGAGTGCGTGCAAATTCCCGGTGGGGATTGCAGATTGTTGTTTTGGTAGCACAAATGGATACACCCAGATATCCATTTGAACACTCTGTTTTGAGATTGTTTGGCCCTTTGAGCGTTCTGTTATGGAAACGAATAGTCAAGATGATTTTCTGCATGTTTTTGTTCTATGTAGAAAGCTAATGCTCTGAACATCTAGCATATGGAGTGAGGCCTCCCTCCCGTCAGCATATGGCTTCGGGAAAAATATAGGTAAGTAAATGGGCTCATTTAGATGAGCAGGAGAGGCAACCTTGGGTATGAACTTAGGATGCGAACACAGGATTATTTTATCCTTAAAGAATGTAGTATAAGGTGGGTGTGCTGTTAGGGCACCAAATTCTCCCACTTGTCTTGCGTACTTGATGGCAATAAGGAAAGCCACCTTCACTGATAAGTGCAACAAAGAGCAAGTTGCAAGGAGTTCAAACAGTTTTCCCATGTGGCCATGTAGAAAAAGGTTGAGATCCCACATGGGAGTAGGGTATGTCTACACTACGGGATTATTCCAATTTTACAGAAATTGATTTTTGGAAACAGATTGTATAAAGTCGAGTGCACACGGCCACACTAAGCACATTAATTCGGCAGTGTGCGTTCACGTACCGATGCTAGCGTCGACTTCCAGAGCGTTGTATTGTGGGTAGCTATCCCATAGTTCCCACAGTCTCCCCCGCCCATTGGAATTCTGGGTTGAGATCCTAATGCCTGATGGGGCCAAAAAATTGTCGCGAGTGGTTATGGGTAAATGTCGTCAGTCAATCCTCCCTCTGTGAAAGCAACGGCAGACAAATATTTCGTGCTCTATTCCCTGGATTGCTGGGGCAGACACTATAGCAAGGCAACCATGGAGCCCATTCAGCCTTTTTTCACTGTCACCGTATGTCTACTGGATGCTGCTGACAGACGCAGTGCTACATAGCGGCATCCCGTTGCCTTGCCTTGCGGATGGCAGACGGTACAGTAGGACTGATATCCATCATTTCTGTCAAACGATTCTTTTCCCTTTGCTTTCACGGGGGGGTGGGTGGGGTGGGGGGGGGGTGGGAAGGGGGGCTACGACAATATATCCTGAACCACCTGCGACAATGTTTTGGACTCTTCAGCCTTTGGGAGCTCAGCCAAGAATTCAAATGGTTTTCAGAGAGTGTGGGAACTGTGGGATAGCTACAGTTGTCAGTCACCCCTCCCTCCGTGAGTGTCCATTTGATTCTTTGGCTTTCTGGTACGCTTGTCTCAGCTCCTTAAGTTTCACGCAGCACTGTGTTGAGTCCCTGTTGCGGCCTCTGTCCATCATAGCCTTGGAGATTTTTTCAAATGTTTTGGCACTGTGTCTTTTGGAACGGAGTTCTGATAGAACAGATTCAACTCCCTGTACAGAGATCAGATTCAGTATCTCCCATATGGCCCATGCTAGAGCTCTTTTTTTGATTCTGGGACTGCACGGTCACCTGTGATGATCAGCGCTCCATGCTCGGCAAACAGGAAATGAAATTCAAAAGTTTGCAGGGCTTTTCCTATGTACCTGGCCAGTGCATCCAAGTTCAGATTGCTGTCCAGAGCAGTCACAATGCTGCATGGTGGGATAGCTCCTGGAGACCAATACCGTTGAATTGCGGCCACACTAATCCTAATTCAAAATGACAATACTGATTTCAGCGCTACTCCCCTCGTCCGGGAGGAGTACAGATATCAATATTAAGAGCCCTTTCTATCGAAGTAAAGGGCTTCGTTGTGTGGACGGGTGCAGGGTTAATTCGGTTTAACGCTGCTAAATTCGAGATAAACTCGTAGTGTAGACCAGGCCTTAGTGTGGGATAAGTGTTTTCTATGCCTTTAAGAAAGCATGTAATTGTCGGGTGAGCAAAGATAGTGACTCTGTCCACCTTGTTGTGGAAGGAGGTGATGGCAGCCAAATGTACTCTGACGTAGCTTGTGGATAGCTCTGATTTTTTAAACCCCAGTATATAGTCAAGGATTCTTAGTAGTGGGTCTGACTGTGGAAAGATCTATTTGTACTGGCACCAAGTGCAGAATCATTTCCACTTATGAATATATGTCTTTCTTATGCTTATTCTCAGATTGTTCTGTAGTACGTCTTCCACGTCCTCAGAACAGTCCTTCTTGACCCACATCAGCCATGGAAAACCCAGGCCTTGAGATGGAGTACTCTGAGGTTGGGGTGATGGACACGCCTCACATTCTCTGACAGAAGGTGAGGCACTAAGGGAAGGGTTTGAGATGGTATCACCGCCATCTGTCACCGGTCTGGGAACATTTGTTTAGGCCATGTGGGTGCAATGAGAATGATCCTGGATTTGTCCTGCCTGATCTTGTGGATGCCTCGGCTCAGGAATGGGGTCAGAGGAAATGCATACATCAGTGGTGCCTCCCATTTTATGAGGAGAGCATCGCCTAGTGAGTGATTTCCCAATCTGGCCTGGGACCAATATTGTGGGCACTTGGAGTTCTGACCTTTTGCAAAAGAGATCTATGGTGGGGAACCCTTATAGATTGAATAAGGCTTTTAGAATTCTGGGATCCATCTTCCACTTGTGGGTTTGTGGAAAAATCCCTGCTTAGTTGAGCCACTGTTGTATTCTGACATCTTGGCAGATAGAAAACCGATATCTCTATGTGGTTGATGATGCACCAATTCCAGAGGTGTATTTCCTCTGTACATAGGGGGTATGATCGTGCTCCTCTGTGGCGATTTATATAGGACAGGCATGCTATATTGTCCATAAGGATCTTGATGGCATTGTTCTTGATTAAATGGAGAAAGTGCTCGCGTGCATTTCGGACTGCCCTTAGCTCCAATAAGTTCATGTGCAGGTTGGACTCTGCTGGGGACTAGCGGCCTTGGATCGTATTGTCCCATAGATGTGCCCAACCAACCAGGGACACATCTGTCATGACGGTCATAGGTGGAAATTTTTGTTGTAAAGGGATGCCTGAGCAGATGTTCTATGGTTGTGTCCCCCGTGTTAGTGAGTCTTTTACCTTGCATGGCATTGTGAAGTGTCTGGTGAGAGAGAGAGAGAGAGAGAGTGTGTGTGTGTGGGGGGGGGGGGGGGCAGGCAGTATATACACTGTTCAAAGCCAGGCCTGTAAGCATCTCATGTGGAGTCTGGCATCTTTTACAACAAACATTGTCACCAACATGTGCCCCAAGAGTTGTAAACATGTTCTGGCAGATGTTTGTGGGCTGTCCATCACCACTGAAATTAGGTTGATTAGAGTTAGGAAGCGCTGTTGGGGTAACATTGCTGTGAGACAGCCCTATGAATTCCAACAGTTGAACAGGAACCAGTGGGTACTTTGGTACAGTTATTTGCAATCTGAGGTCCGTGAACAGCGTAATCGTGGTCTGCATGCCGTTTATCACTCCTTACTGCATTGATGCCCTTATCAGACAGTCATCTATGTATGGTAATATCATCACTCTTTGTTTGTGGAGGTGAACTGCAACGACAGTGAGAATCTTGGAAAAGAACTCTTGGGGCAGTGGACAGGCCGAAGAGTAGTACTCTGTATTGGAAACGTTGATGCCTTAGGGTGAAACTTAAGAATCTTCTGTGTAACAGGTGAATGGCAATATGAAAATAAGTGTCCTGAAAGTCGAGGGCCAAGAGCCAATCCCCTTTCTCTAATACCAGAATTACTGTGTATAGAGTCACCATTGTCACTAATTTGTTGAGTTTTCATAAAACCAAGACAGGTCTCCACCTGCAGATCTTCTTCTGAGTAAGAAAGTAATGGAAATAAAAACCTTCCCCCTATGTTGAGATGGTATGGGATCCACGGTACCTTACTGTAAGAGGTGGTTTATTCCCTGTTGCAATAGATGTTCATCAGAGTGGTCCTTAAAGAGGGACAGGGAGGGGGAGTGAGTAGGTCGGATAGAAATAAAGGGGATGGAGAAGCCGTTCTAGATAATCTCTAGAACCCATTTGTCTGTTGTGATGGTGTTCCAGACTGGGTAGTATAGTGACAGACTGTCTCCGAATGGTTCTGGAATTGGAACGTGTGGAAACAGAAAGATATATTTTTTTTTAAGAAGAAAGAAATAGAAGTAAAATATAAGATGTAAAGGACAAGGGGATAGGGTAGTTAACTACAACTAAAACATAAACACTATCAGGAACTACTACAAACTATTAAGCTTATCTGAGGTAAGAGACAGAGCTGCTGTCGCTCTGACTCAAGCCAAAGGTGGTAGAGAAGGAACTGGGGGAGGGCTGGCTGCACACCACATGTAACCACTTGGAGTGGCGCGAGACAGCTATGGCACGTGTACGGCTCAACTGGACACTGCTACTACAAATCTCTGATTACAAGTGCAGGGCGCCAAGACACCTGAAGTGGAGCACCCACAGGACACTCTTCAAAGAAGAACAGTAAGTTATTTCTATTTATGCTCTGAAATGTGCATCCCAAGGCTATATCTGCTGTGGTATAAAGATGTCTAAATACTAGGTCTTCACCTATTTCAAATCCCACAAAGTGTCAAATCATTAAGGAAATTTTCAAACTTTTCTTTCCAAGCTAATAGTCATTCCACATTTCCACTGGGACTGTTTGACATATTTGAAAAATGTAGGACAGAAAACAAGTAATAAAGTAAGGCAAAATTCAAATCAGAGGGAAAAAACAACAACAACACACACACGAACAATTAAATGAACAGTACCAGACAAAGAGGTATCAGCTCTTTCAGGACACAGAAAACAATAGTATGACAAACTAATCTGCATTTTTCTGTTAAGCATTCAAATTATGATGGCCAAATGTCTTGAAACAGACCAAATATGTTATTACATTGACAATCTATTCTTCCTAGATTTGCTAATTTCCTGAAATTACAAAATCTATTTGCTGCTACCACAGAAGCTGTGGGTTTCCTTTTTTGCACGATCAATATCTTTATACTTAGAAGTTGCAAGCTTATTCCTTCCATCCACACTGACAAATATAAATATTATGGGATCAGACTTCAATTATTAAGAAGTTGATCCTATCTCAGAATATTTTAATACTGTTACATTTACAAAATAGTTAGAATCATGCTATCTGCTATCTCACAAATAACTGCAATATTTGTCATGATCCTTGTTCAAATATTCACTGATGTCATTTTTTTGCTTATTGAATCTCACCTCTGAAGTCTAGGTGGACACCACAGCATAGTAACATATCGTATATACTTGTTCATTAGCCCATTTGTTTATAAGCTGACTCCCCAAGCAGGTTAGGTAAAAATAGCAAAAACCATGTGACTCTTTATAAGCCGACCCTATATTTCAGGGGTTGGCAAACTTTGGCTTCCGGCCTGGCGGGATGTTTTGTTTACCTGAAGCGTCTGCAGGCATGGAGCCCCGTAGCCGCGGTTCGCTGTTCCCAGCCAATGGGAGCTCTTTCCGCAGCTCTCATTGGCTGGGAACGATGAACCGTGGCTAAAGGGAGCTGAAGGCTCCATGCCTGCAGACACTCCAGGTAAACAAAATGACAATGTATTAGAAAGCAAGGGTGCAGGCATGAACCAACAGACACTACCAGCTACAATTCTCCAGTCTCAGGCATATGCGTACCCACAATGGAATATATATAGGGACCAGCACTCAAAGCAGTGCCTAACTAAGCTGTGTGAACGAGCTTTCAAATAAGAATTAGGCCCCTGAATTAAGTCTTGTTAAATCCTACATTTTCTATATGGCATAATCCAGCGGTCCCCAACGCGGTACCATGGCGCCCGCGGGTGCATCTAAATGCGCCCGTGTCCTGGCCGGTGGTCGAGCATCAGCCGAAATGCAGCTGAATTTTGACATTGCCTCTCGATGACGTTGCTTGCTGCTGACAAGTGGTGTCATCGCCAAATTTCTGTGGCATTTCGGTGGCAATGCCTCTCGATGACGCCGCTGGTCTCCGACAAACGATGTCATCAAGAGGAGTCGCTGCAGAAATGCCGCAGGGATTTGGCAGATGCTCTATCGCCGCCACGGTCCTTCGTCTGGCACCCGCCAGACAAAAAGGTTGGGGACCACTGGCATAAACCTCCAAAAATTGAAAATAAAATAATGTGCTGGAAACTTTGGATACAGATTTTTTTAATTTAGGCAGCTATTTCTTGATGGATCTTTTGTACTACTTCAACAGAAGCTGTCAATGAATAATTTTCAGAGATGGTAATAGCTGCAGTTAAAAAAATTCAATGTCAGAGACTCAAATGAGTTTCAGTTTGTTTCACTCTCACCGGATAAAAATTAAAATTAAAGAAAAAATGGAGGGAAAGTTTTATGTAAAATCCTCATATCTACATTACCATAGCAACCGGACACATTAGATAGTGATGATTACCATGAGTGCCAGTGGTTCAAGTTAGTTTGTAGATGGCTTCCAGGAGAAGTTTCCAATGGGAGATAACAGGCAGAGAAGATAATTGAGGGAGGAGAAAAACTGAATAAAGAAAAGATGTCATTTTTTATTACAGAGAAGCTTGTAGGCTGCATTATTTTTTCAAAATTGTGCCAGTACAAAAGTCTTGAGCCCACCACTATTTGGAGAGTTGAAATATAATCAAATTTCACTGTTTGCTTTGATATAAGCTGTAAGTACTATCACTATGATCCTATGGGAACTTTTTTATAATTTCAATATTATTTGGCCACTTCAGAAATGTTGTCCTCTTCAAAGAAAGTATTTGCTCATTTTCACAGAAAATGAATTAAAACCAAGTATACCCGATTGATTACCCTACCAAGGACTTCATCCCAATGTCACAACATTTTTGACAGGGTCTTGAGGTGAATTAAGGAAATTTAATTAGGCAAAGATTCCTCAATTTGGCACAGTGTTAAAAAATTGAAGAAAAATTATGTTCAACAACCACAGACATAAACATACCAGAAACTCCCATGCTCTAGTCAATTTTTTTTTAACCAAACATCCCCAAATAAACAAACAAGCAAAAAAAACCACACTGAAAAACGATCACTAACTCTTGATTAAACAGCATTCGTTATTATAATGACAAGGTATAGAGAATTGGCTGAAAAGAAAACGATCCGTTTTGAATCCAAAAAGATCAATCTTTAAGGAGGAGAAAAGAAAAAGTGCCCTCAAGCATTCAAAATGCAAGTTCAGACTCGGGGGTGTCTTGCAATAACTGACTGCCTCACTATACCTAAAACAGAATAAAAAGCTTCACCTACAGCACTGCACTGAGCTGATGGTGATATTCCTCAAGTGTTCCTATGGGGGGAAAAAAACAACAGAAATTTAGCTCAGGTGTCATGGTAAGCGTGACCCTAGAGCACCCCAATGTCAGAAAGCAAGGGGCTCTCTGGTATCTAGTAGTCAGTTTCAGCTGCCCTGACCAGCGCAGTGTACCCCAACTCACTGCTGTCATAATCTAAATCTAATGTCTAAAAGGTATCATGTAAGGTATATGTGAACTGGGGACACACTGGTGATTAAAGTAATTGTGAAATGTATGTATTACTGCTATATGTAAAATTATGGGCTATTTGGTGATATTGCGTTTTGGAGTCTATAAACAGACCAAGGAAGCAAACCAGCTTTTTTTTTTCCCCCCTAGATGGAAGAATGTGGTTCTGCCTGCTTGAGTGTCTCTCCAGTGTAAAGTCAGGTGTGGCCAAAAGACAATGGATATCGGAGACTGGAGGAAGATCATTTGAATTCTAAAAAAAACCCCACAAAAAGGAGAGACGCCAGTATGATGTCTACACCAAACAGGAGAAAGGAACTTTATCTATGGATACATTTCAGAAGAACACATTTAAAAGTTTTACTGGACTATATAAAGAAGGGGAATGAACCCCTAAATCATCTTTTACCTGAAGAGTCAAAGAAACCAAGTGCTTTGAAACCAAGTGCTCTGTGTGCTGGCTAAAGAATGGGCCAGCCAAGCTGGAAGAATGGTGGGGGTCAGACAAACATCTCAGAATAAAAAGATCCAGTTTGTTGAGTTTTAGAAACATTTTTACTTTTGCTTGTTTGCAATCATTTCTATCCTTATTGCTTATACTTGGTATCACTTAAACTTACATCCTTATGTTAATAAGCTTGTTATACTTTTACCATACATCGTCTCTATACAGGAACTCTTCACTTAAAGTTGTCCTGGTTAACAATGTTTTGTTGTTACGTTGCTGATCAATAAGAGCAGTGGTTCTCAAAGCCGGTCTGCCGCTTATTCAGGGAAAGCTTCTGGTGGGCCAGGCCAGTTTGTTTACCTGCCACGTCCAAAGGTTTGGCCGATCGCGGCTCCCACTGGCCGTGGTTCGCCGCTCCAGGCCAATGGCGGCTGAGGGAAGCAGCATGGGCTGAAGGATGTGCTGGCTGCCTTTCCGCAGCCCACACTGGCCTGGGGCGGTGAACCGCGGCCGGTGGGAGCTGCTATCAGCTGAAACTGCGGACATGGCAGGTAAACAAAACTCGCCTGGCCCACCAGGGGCTTTCCCTGAACAACCGGCAGACCAGCTTTGAGAACCACTGAATTAGAGAACATGGTCATTTAAAGTTGCACAGTGCTCCCTTATAACATTTGGCAGCCACCTGCTTTGTCTGCTGCTTGCAGAACGAGCAGCCCATTGGAGCTAGCTGATGGGGGCTTCGGACCAGGGTGGACTGGCAGCCCTCTCCCCCCCATCAGCTCAACGCTCTCCTAAGTTCCCTGTGCGACAGCCGCCCAGCAGGCTATCAGTTGCCAGGCAGTTCAGCTGTCCCCTCACTGCCATGTGCTGCTCCTGTCCTCTGCCTTGGAGCTGCTCCCGGGAGACTCCTGCTTGCTGTGCAGGGGCGGGGGGGAGAGATGCTAATGTCAGAGTATCCCTTTCCCCATCCTGCCCCTCCACCCACTTACCCCATCTCCATAGAGCAGAAGGGGGACACGGCAGGGCTCAGGATGGAGGGAGCTTGTTGGCAGCAGCTGCTGTCGCAACTTGCTGATCTACTTAAAAGGGCAGTGTAGTTAGAGTGGGGTCAGAGTATGTGGGTCTCTCTCTCATACATATGTCACTGTCTCTCTCAGTCATGATGTCTCCCCTCCCTCCATTCATGCTGCCTTGTAGAGTGAGATGCTACAACAATAATGAAGTGTTAACCCTTGAGGGCTCAGCTGAGTGCTAGTTCATCATTTAGCAGTAAGGCATTCCCTGGGAAATATCCCACCCTCTTACTCCACCACCTCAACCAAGCTTCACAATCATCACTGCTGTGTACAGTATTAAACTGTTTAAAACTTTGTGTGTGTGTGTGTGTGTGTATTTATATATAAATAAAAAATAGTCTTGTCTGGTAAAAAACATTTCCCTGGAACCTAACCCTCCTCCCCCAATTTACATTCATTCATATGGAGAAATTGGATTTGCTTAACATCGTTTTGCTTAAAGTAGCATTTTTCAGGAACATAACTACAACATTAAGCGAGGAGTTACTGTACTTTGATTGAAGTGGAAGGTTTGTCAACCCCAGTTAAATTAATAAAACTGCTGTGCACTATCCTTCAGAAGGAGCATCAAATTCAGTAAGGTTTTGTGGGTGCTACAATAAGAGGAACTGAGTACTGCAGAAAGGTGTCTCTGAGGAACTCAGGAACTGGAGTTTACTGACTGCTACCTGCTGGGCAAGATTTGGACTGGCAGAATGCTGAAGATTTTGCCAGCATGACAGACAAGCTAGTGTCTCAGGGAGCTGACACAGCTTTGCAGCTGCAAATTTCTCAGTTGCTGAGGAGGTAACAGTGGTTCACAGTTCTGGGAACCCAGGCAGATGACCATAATAGGCGACTCAAGAGCAGAGTGATTTTTAACCATCTGATTTCGTTATAAATTGTCATTTTTAGGAGACAATTTATTTGGAACCTTGAGCCTACATATTCTATTATTTTAAAAACTTTCAGTGTACCTTTAAATAAAATACTCCCTAAGCTTAATGTAAGTATTCAATCATGATTATTTTTTTCTGGTTAGTTCTTTTCAGCAACTGTATTTTATTTTTACTAATGAAATTTAAAAATAGGACAGCACATACTGTATACTCTACAAAACTAATTATAAAATGTACCTACAAATATTTGCTTAGTTCACAATGCCTGCCAACTAAAAGTGGTATGAATTAGTGGAATCATTGGTGGAATGAAAAGCAATGAAAAAACCAAACTGTCCGTTCAAAGCATGGAAAATGTCAACTGTTTGTTGACTGCCAAAGAGGTCAAGAACATTGGGAACACAGTTCAAAAACCCAAACACAAGGTAGTTTCACATATGTTACTCATAACAGAAATACAGTTGCCTAGCAGGGTTCACACTTATCTCCATTGCTGCCGTCCTTGTTTTTGGTACTTATAACTTTGTCAAACTAACCATTTCAGTTGATATTTTCCCCGCCAAAAATGGCTTATTTTATTTTAACCAAAGTTGCAGCAAAAATGATACAGCTGTTTCAAAGAATGGAATTAGGGGAGAATTAATTTTGCCCATGTTAAAAAAATTCTTACAACTGTTTCACTGAGAAGGTCTTGTATGCCTCCACGCTTTGGAGCAGGAGCTTGAAATTAATAAGGGGTGCAGGAAACAACATCAGAGATGTGTTTCTTGCCCAACCAAATATGCCGTTTATTTTACTACCCAAATTCAGTCAAGTTACGAACTTTTGGGAAAAAAAAAAATCTCAGTTTATACTTGTCAGAATTTGGCAGTTAAGTTCTCTGAAGATTCTATCTGTACTGGGCATGCTCCAGCTTAGCGGTGTAGGGGCTGAGAAGGATTTTCCCTGTAACTGCTGCTGCCAGCAGCTGCAGGCCACAGGGGGTATATCTACTGCAATTAAAAACCAGCGGCTGACCCATGCTAACTGACTGTGGCTCAGGCTGTGGAGCTGTTTCATTGCAGTATATATTTCTGGGCTTGGTCTGAAGCCTAGGCTCTAGGATCCTGCGAGGTGGGAGTGTCCCAGAACTCAGGCTGCAGCCTAAGTCCGGAAGTCTACACAGCAGTTCAACAGCCCTGCAGCCCAAGCCCTGTGAGCCCCGTCAGCTGGCATGGGCCAGCCACAGGTGTCTAACTGCAGAGTAGACATTTCCTGTGATACTGAGCACAGGAACAGAGCAGGGAAATTGTCTCTACTGTGCTCTGTGCCCACGTTGCTGGTCCCCAAGCAGGACGGGAGGAGGTGGTATGTGGCTTATATTCAGAGGGGGGCAAGAGCCAACTCTTGTTGGGAGGCAGAGAATGGGATTAGCTAGGCAAAGACCCTGAAACTTCAAGCCAAGGAGAGGAAAAAAGGTGGGAGCAAACTAGGAGCCAGACAGACTGGACGTGGAACTGGAAACTGACAGACTGGCTATCCTAGAGGCCTAGGGATACTAGGGGTGAGGGGAAAGTGAGAGCCTGGGACTGGCTGAGAAAAGAGCCTGGTGGGGTTGGGTGAGAAGCAGAACTGATTTGAGGAGCTTAGGGAGCCCAGACAAGGAAACTAGGACTAGCTGGGCCAGGAGACTGGATAGGGAGCTGGGGGTGGAGTAAAAAGAAAAGAAAGGTCAGATACAGGGTGGTGGGTACAGGGGAAGAAGGGATCTGGCTTGGAGGGAAACAAGGTCAGAAGGATCTGTAACCAGGAGAACACACTCCCTTTCAGAAACTGGAATGGAACCCAAGATTCACGAGTCTCATCATTTCTCTGTTGTCAGCAAATATTTGTGAAATCCATTGTCAACAGGTATGTCTCACCTGCCCCCTAGTGAGTTGTCTGCATAAGAGGATGACAACCTGCTACTGATGGAGGTTAGTTACCTGTAACTGGAGGTTCTACAAGATGTGTGGTCCTTTTCTGTATTCTACATTTGGGTACGCATTTGCTCCATGCATCTGAGATCAGAGAACTGGCAAGTAACATCCGCTGATCCATTCCTGCACCATGTTGCTCCTCAAACTTACTACAAAGGTCGTAAGGGGTAGTGCAGACTGAATGCATCTCCAGTTCCTTCTCTACTCTGAATCCAGAAATGATCCGAAGCAGAGAAGGCAGGCAGGTAGCAGAATACAAATTGGGACCACACATCTCAAAGAGCCTCCAGTTATAGGTAAGTAACCTAGAGTTCCATCTATATCTTCACAAAGCATTATGCTTTAGTCCAAGCCTCTTCTGAAGATGCAGAATTACAGACATCTACAGCACCTGCATCTTAACACCCTCCTGCATTCCTGCACCTGTGAATGCTGCTTACCAGTCACCAATGACTGGAATACACATAGGTATCAGCACTTGCAGAAGAAATGGAGGCTGCTGTCCTATAAATGTCCAGTATAGGCACTTCTTGAAAAGGAAACTACTGAGATTCCCTGTGCTCTCATGCGCAGGGCAGGCAGATGAGCTAACTGACAGCAAAGGTTGATGCAGCCAGAGACCTAGTCTGTGGGTGACTTTTCTTATCAGGCTGTTCATGGCCTGGAATCTGTCTTTAGGGAAGTAGGGATACCACGGAACAGCTATATAAAAGGGGGGACCCCCAAGGCATTGGGTACCATCGGTTTCCCAGATAATTGTGCCTGGCTGGAGGATGGGTCCGAGACATTCTAGAGACTCTCTTCAGGCCAACTGCTAGCCTCTGTATGTGGAGGTGATGGCTTGTCTGAGATGTTGGATTCAACTAACAAGAAGGGAGATTCTGGCTACATCTGGGATGTCATCAGTAACAGCAGATGAAAATGCCAATTTATGGACAGAGTAGGGGAGTAGCTCTTTTTCATTAAGGTGGGTTTCTGTTCTGGTGTCAAGATGTCCATTAGGAGGACGAGATCCAGAAAAGAGAGGGGACTGAAGGTAAGGAATAGTGCAAATATCCTCCAGAAAGTTATAAGTGTCAGTTTGTCCCAGAGTGAAGGGTGCCAAGTAGTCAGAACTGATCCGGTGTGTCCATGGACATGGTGGTCAGCAGATCCTTACAAAAGTGAGTCAAGTACTGTCGAAGAAGACTCCAACTTGGAGCTCTCTGTTGATGCTAGCGGGTGCTGATCCTTTGGCTCATGAGCTGGAGCCAATAATCGACAGATCCTCTCTCTCTCACACCTTACTCTTGGGGGTGGGAGGTTTAGGCAGACCTAGGTCTTTAGGACTTGTATACAAGGACTCACAAAACCGTGACAGAGTCAGGGAGGGATCCTTTCTTTTAGGAGCAAACCTAGAAGGGAATCTGCTCTGGTTCCTATGACAGTGCCTCTTACTCTCATGCAAGGCAACCGGTCCTTGGACTAAACAGCTTTGGCCTCTGCTCCAGAGTTTGTGCTCAGAGGAGTGCTGCTTGCAGACTGCAGCTGTTGTACTGGGGGGTCCCCTAGGGCCTCATGGCCTTTTGCAAGAGGTAGTCCCTCAATTGAAGCAATCATCTCTCTCAGGTTAAGAAAGGAAAGGAGCGGCAAATGCCACACTTGGAAGAGATGTGAACCTCCCCAGGGCAGTTAAGGCATCATTGATGGTCACTGCTGACTGAGAAAGAGCGGAGGCAGGAGACATAGTTCTTAAAACCTTGATTCTGCACATAGTCATTCTCCCAAGGTAGGAAAAATGGGAAGGGTCCCTGAGATAAGGAAAACTACTCTACATTAACTGTAAAACTTCTAAAGAATTAGAAACAGTAAACTCTAGAACTATGTACAAAAGTACATATAAGTAGAAAGACAATGAAGCTTTGCACATAGAGGATTCTGATTCAAGCAGTAAGAAGGAATTGGAGGGGCTGTCAGTCCACACAATAGGCGCCGACTCCATGGGTGCTCCAGGCTGGAGCACTCATTGTGAAAAATTGGTGGGTGTTCTGCAACCAGCAGTAGCTCCCCTCCCCACCCTAGCTCACGTCTGCCTCCACTCCGCCTCCTCCCCTGAGCGTACCGTGGCTCCACTTCTCCCTCTACCTAGCTCTGAGCACTTGCCGTTGCGAAACAGCTGTTTTGTGGCAGCAAGTGCTGGGAGGGAAAGGGAGGAGGGGGAACGTGGTGCTCTCGGGGAAGAGGCGGGGCTGGGGTGAGGATTTTAGGAAGGAGTCCAATAGGGGCAGGGAGGGGGCGGAGCTGGGGCGGGAACTTTGGTGAAGGGGTTGGAATGGGGGCAGGGGCGGAGTCAGGCTGGGGATTGAGCACCCACTGGCGCCCGAAAAAGTTGGCGCCTGTGGTCCACACCTCTCCTTATACCCTCGATAATAAGCATAAGGAGTCCCAGGGAACAGGTGTGGACCAATGGACGCTACTTGAAAATTCTCTGGCCTGAGGTGCGTGGGACTGCATGCATACCCATATGTGTGGAACACATCAGTTATTGTTAGCTCAAGTGGCAAAGATCTGTGCTATGCATCTAAAGGTTCTAACTCTAATAATGACCAATCTCTGAAGATGAATCAGGGTTGTGTAGTGAAAAGAGGCTGTCTTCTGTAGGACTCATGCCTCATTTGTTACAGAAATCTGAAGGTAGGAAGCTAATTAGTTAAAAAGTGTCAGGAAGAGAAAAATGGTCTCATGCCTAAGGCAGCTGAAGGCTGACCTAGAGAACTGGATTTATCTGCCAGAGATTTCCCTTGTGATGCTAGGCAAGTCACTGAAAACAAATTTTTCACAGGGAGTCAATAATTTTGTGATCTTTGTTTTCCGGCGTGAAACTTGAGACCACATGGGTCTGATCTGCAGAAGTGCTGCACATTCACAGCTATAACTGAAGTCAATGGGAACTGTGGTTTGAACATCTAAAGTGCTAGTTGAAATATCAGGTCCTAGTCATTTCAAGCTGGACTCCCAATGTTAGTATACTCTTTCAACCTTCATCTGCCTATACCTCAGTCTGTAAAACTGTGATATCTCACACACCCTCCATGCAAGGTTGTTGTGAAAATAAATTAAAGTTTGTGAAGCACTCAGATACTGTAGTGATGAACACCACAGAAAAGCCCCCAAGAAATTAATGATTCTGTATTCAGGGCAAAAGTTGAATAGAGTGCAATAAAAAACACCTACAACCACACATTAAACAATAAGGCTAACACAAAATATTGAACAGCTGCTAATTCAGTGAGCACTATCCATCTGGTGCACTGAATGAGGCAGTGAGCACTATCCATCTTGTGCACTGTGGTAAAAAATTGTAATTGTGTAAACACACACTGCTCAGACAACCTTAATTCTTATATTTTCTAACTTTTGAGTACTAAACTTTGTAATCTTAACACTGGTTTACAATAGGGTTTTTTTTAAAATGAAATATAACCCAAATCTAAGCATAATGAGAGAACTCACAAAGCATTACTTCAGTTAATTAATATATCCATCCCCATTGACATTTTAATGCTGCATCTATTTCCTGATTTCAATCACTTAGCCTCTTCCTCACCAAGCCTCAAAAATCATGACCAGCTATGACTTAATTTGCTCCACTTCTTCAGCTCTTAAAAAGTAATATACCTCATTCATTGTATGAATCATAGGACTGGAAGGGACATCGAGAGATCATTTAGTTCAGTCCCCTGCACTCATAGCAGGACTAAGTATTATCTAGACCATCCCTGACAGGTGTTTGTCTAACCTGCTCATCACTTAAGATTTTTAAGGAAATTCCACAACCTCCCTAGGCAATTTACTTCAGTGCTTAACCACCCTAACAGTTAGGAAGTTTTTCCTAATGTCCAACCTAAACTTCCCTTGCTGCAATTTAAGCCCATTGCTTCTTGCCCTGTCCTCAGAGGTTAAGAAGAATAATTTTTCTGCCTTCTCCTTTTAACAACCTTTTATGTACTTTAAAACTTATGTCCCTTCTCAGTCCTCTCTTCACCAGACTAAACAAACCCATTTTTTTCAATCTTCCTTCATAGGTCACGTTTTCTAGACCTTTATTTTTGTTGCTCTTCTCTGGACTTTCTCCAATTTGTCCACACTTTCCTGAAATGTGGCGCCCAGAACTGGACACAATACTTCAGCTGAAGTTTAATTAACACTGAGTAGAGCAGAAGAATTACTTTTCATGTCTTGCATACAACACTCCTGCTAATACAACACCAGAAAGATGTTTGCTTTTTTTTTTTTTTGCATCAGTGTTACATTGTTGCCTCATATTTAGCTTGTGGTCCACTATGACCACCAGATCCCTTCTTAGGCAGTCATTTCCCATTTGGAATGTGTGCAGCTGATTATTTCTTCCTAATTGGAGTACTTTGAATTTGTCCTTACTGAATTTCATCCTATTTACTTCAGACCATTTCTCCAGTTTGTCCAGATCATTTTGAATTTTAATCCTAGCCTCCAAAGCACTTGTGACCCCTCCCAGCTTGGTATTGTCCACAAACTTCATAAATATATTCTCTAAGCCATTATCTAAATCACTGATGAAGATATTGAACAGAACCGGACCCAGAACTGATCCCTGTGAGACCCCATTCATTATGCCCTTCCAGCATGACTGTGAACCACTGATAACTACTCTCTGGGAGACTACTCTCTGGAAACTTTCACTGAATAGGGAAAATTCCTAAATGGCAAATCTGTCTCTACACCATCCACTCCGCTCCTCCTCCAGGGCCAAAAGGTTAAGCTGGGGAGAGATGGTTCAGCTGGCATAAATTAAAGCAGCCTTAAAGTCACTCTGTCTTGAACTAGGGGCTGAACCTGCATGGGTGATGGTGTGCACACAGAGACTTTCCAGGCTCCAAAATAGTAGCGTGAAACTTTAAATAATGCATTACAATTTCGGCCTGTCGAGTACCTACTTCATGTAAAACTATTTACCTCTTTTAGTTGATCAGCACTCCCCCATGATGCTGAACGCTGATGCGATCTCTTTTCTGATCCCTCTTCTGCCCAGCAGCTAGGTGTCTAAAGAAAACAAACAGCAATTGTGAGGTTTTTGGTTCAACTGTTAGCTGCTATTTTACATTAATATACTGAATTCACCATGTAAGAGAAACTTTCTGCACAATTTACTGGTCTCATCTTCCAGCAATGTATTGAAACATTCAGGATACTGTCTGCACATGCATGTAAGTGTATACTTCAAAAACTGACATACAGAATGTTCTCAATGTATATGAAGTTAGTTAGTGAAAATATAGACAATTCTATACATTTTCTCCCTTCAACAGTAACTGCACTTCCCATCAAGTCCTTCCATTTCACCACCTTTATTTCATTCATTCATGACCTCCCTTCAGCTCAGCACAGTGAATGGCAGTTACAGAAATTATAATTTTTCTAACAGACACTTTCTTTTTATTATGTAGAGTTAAAATGCTTTGCTGCAGTGTGGTCACAAAAGTCTATTAATTTTAATTTAAGGTTGTAAATATGTATCAATAACTTAAATGGGAGAACAACAGAACACTGTAATTTAAAAAACAATTACCATCAATACCTGAAAGCCAGATAAGCCAAAGTTAAGGTGGTTGTTTACACATTGGAAAATGTGGAAATACTGGAGTTATGGCAGGTTTTCAAGCCTTCCATAAAAAGAAGTTTGTCACTCAGACAGTATTTCATGACCTCTCTCTTATTACAAAATAAGGCTCTGATTCCACAGAGAAACACTCTTGCATGAATCTTTGCACATAAGTAGGTCCTCCAAGTTTAGGGAACTACTTATGAACATAAAATTACTCATGTATGTTTGCAGGATTGGGACCTTACCTCCCCGCAACCATCACACCCCAGTAATTTTAAAGCAAAAAGACTGAAAGGAATCTGCTGTGTTTTCTATTTTTCATCACTGTTCAAGGAGCTAGCAGAATTTCTACAGGATTATACGAAATAATGAAAAAGACAATCCACCACCACAAGTTGCTCCAATTTAAAATAAACAACCCTGGAATATATGGCTTTCACAACACTTTAGACATTAGATTAGAAAGAAATAAAAATGTAAATTCTGTTAACTATATAAAAATATTGTAAACCTAATCCTCATATTATAAAAAGATGAAGGCCAAACAGTACAAAATGAATTCTTTAAAAAAATATGAGACATTGCCCCATGAGACAGCAGAAACAGGAAGCCTTCCTGCTTAAAACATTTTTATGTGAGTCAGAGGCAGCAGCAGCAGGGGTTTAAATAGAGAAATTGGGGAACAGGATCAAGTCCTCCCCCCTCTGCACTCCTGATTTAATTGGTGAGGGAAGCAGAACTGACAACCAATGTAGACAAGATTCTGGAGTGAGTACATTTTTTACTGGTGAGGAGTGAGTGGAAAAAGAATCAACAGTCTACCCCAGTCTATTTTCATTTACTGTATGCACACAGTCTGTTATTATCTTGAACAAAGAGTAACTGACAGCAAAAGCAACAGCTACAGAGTTTAAAATTTACATTTACTTTCAAGAACTCCAGCAGCAGCAATGTGAAATGTGGATACAGAAAGGCTGGAACATTTTACTTAAACAACAACTGGTTTAATAACGAAAGAGAGACACAGAAAACAACAAACAACTCACTGAATCATAGGTCTAGCACTCTTTTCAGTCTGCCTCTGACCTTATTTTCTACTAAAATCCTAGCCGTCTGTGCCCCTAAGTTGCCTCAAAGTTCTTCTGTGGATATATTGCTAAATCAGATCAGTCTTTCAAATGGTTATTAATGTGAGTATCTTTACATAAGTAGTCTCGGTAAGCTTAACAGGACTATTGCATCAATTTACTTGTGTGTGAAGGAGTTTACAGAACAGGGTCCTTTGCTTGCGACACTACACTATAGTGATTCCTCAAATGCAGCATTTAAGTCAGGCAATACCATATTTGACTCTAAGAGAATCGATATTCACACAGGCAAAAAAGAAAAAAACTCAGGTTCTGAAGGCTTAAAATAATGTGCAGCTCTTTGAATATCTTCAGCAAGCCAGCATCTCTCCCTCAGAACTGTTACGTTGCTGCTTCTAACTCTGTCTTAGCCTCATGTCAAATGTTAACATTTTTGTAAAAATGTGTGCACTCTGTCATCCCAAAATACTATGAGCATAGACTCATATGTATATTCTATTCAAACAAAGACTAACCTTTAAAAACAAACACACACACTTACTACAATCAAACAGGACTTCTGTTTTTGCAAATATATGTAAACTAAAGTGGTAACATATCTATTACTCCCCAAACACTGTTAAACCCATCTCACGAAAACTGTGTGGGAAGGAAGGCCTTAAAAACATCCTGTTTCAAAGAGTATTTTTTCTATTTGTATTACTTGTTATGGTAGCCTTTTCAAGTTTCATTTTGTTTTCAATTCTATAAAAAAAGTGTGTATTCATGGCAGCTTAACATTAACATCCTTGTCCTACAATTACCCCTAATTTCCTCATTTATAGACTTGTCAAGCATATTAAATAGCAAAATAAAGTAACAGCAACATCAGACCACAATGAGTCACAACAGCATGGATGTTGCCGTTCAGGCCAGAAGCAAGACCTAACTATGTTTTTACAGATGTCTTCTGCTTAAAGAGAATGTGGTAACAGCTAAGGGATCAGCAGCAGTATTACAGTAGCATCTACATGTCCAAACCAGATCAAGGCCCTCTTCTATTATCTACAGAGATAAGAGATGGTCCTTGCTCCAAAGAGTTTACAATCTCAGTTTAAACCAGGGATCGGCAACCTTTGGCACGCGGCTCGCTAGGGTAAGCACCCTGGCAGGCCGGGCCGGTTTGTTTACCTGCCGTGTCTGCAGGTTTGGCCAATCGGAACTCCCACTGGCCGCAGTTTGCCGCTCCAGGCCAATAGGAGTGGTGGGAAGTGGCGGCCAACACATCCCTTGGCCCACACCTTTTCTTACAGTCCCCACTGGCCTGGAGCAGTGAACCGCAGCCAGAGGGAGCAGCGATCAGCTGAACCTGCGGACGTGGCAGGTAAACAAACCGGCCCGGCCTGCCAGGGTGCCTACCCTGGTGAGCCTTGTGCCAAAGGCTACTGATCCCTGGTTTAAAACAAGATATGACAGCTGGGTTAAACTAAATGTGTGTGGAAAGGACAGGATAACACAATTCTGCACTATCCTTCTCAAGTTAAAAAGGTGGAGTGAGCTGCTATTTTGGGATATGAAGGTCCAGGGTTCAAGTCTCCGTTGAGAGAAATTGTTCATAGGAGACCAAAATAGAGGGGAAAAACCTCTGACGATAACATATTTGGTTGCTTTCCTCAATCCCAATTTGCATTATACCATCCCATTGTTCTAATTTACTCAATTTTGAGAAGATTGGTGTTTCCTCCAAAATGAGTATGATAATTCTGCCCTGCTTTTTCCATGCCTGCCAGATATACATACCTCCAAACATTCTTCCCACTGCACTTAGATCAGAAGTGGTGCAGATTGCACCATCACGTCTGCAATTTACCCAAATTCTAAATAAACTACACTTTTCTACCAGTCGTCTGCACTAGCTACTACATCTAGCTGGTGTTTCAGAACCAGATACAAATCATCATAAAGGGGAAGCCAATCTAGCTTTTATAAAAGGTAGTAATTTTTTGAAAGTTTTCAGCTAAGAATTAAGGCCAAAAAACAGTAGTAGGGTGATCTTCGCATAGCACAGTAGAAATTTTAAAGCAGTGATGGAGCAGTCACTTAAAAGTACAATACTAAAGGAACTTACCTGATACTTGGAAGGAGCTCTACATCAACTGCTGATAATTAGGTCTGTTTTTCTTCATTCATTAATCTTAAAAGGGCCAATGGCCCTTCAGGAGAGTTAGGCCACGTCTACACTACGGGATAATATCGAATTAGCTAAAATCGGTTTTATAAAACTGATATTATAAATTCGATTTCATGCGGCCACACTAGGCACAGTCGTTTGTGCGTCCACGGTCCGGGCTAACGTCGATTTCTGAAGTGTTGCATTGTGGGTAGCTCTTCCGTAGCTATCCCATAGTTCCGCAGTCCCCCGCCCCTTGGAATTCAGGTTGAATCATTATTGTCCGCGGGGGTTCTGGGTAAATGTCGTCAGTCATTCCTTCCTCCGGGAAAACATCAGC